>NC_061098.1:18068916-18115719 GCF_015104395.2 Macrobrachium nipponense | reverse complement strand
CAGCATAAAGTCTCCGATTCTGACTGCTTGTAGAACCGTTTTCGGAGTTTCCATCTTGAAACTGGTTTTCCTTATAAACAGATTCAGCGTTGACAGGTCTATTACTGTCCTCCACTCCCCGTTGGCTTTGGGTGTACCAGGAAAATCCTGCTGTAGAAGCCTTTTGTCGGACTGCATACTTGTTGCACAGCTCCTTTTTCCATCATCTTCTTCACTTCGTCCTGCAGAATAGTGGCCTTCTGAGATTTGTGGGCATAAGTGACGTGGGGTAATGGTTGATCTGTCAGGGCGGGGTTACCTCGAACGGGAATCAAATACCGATCCTGAGAACATCCACCACCCACTGCTCTGCCCTAGTTCCTGCCACACCTTCCAGTGATTTGCCAGGCAACCCCCCCACTGGTGTGGCCGAGTGATGGGAGGCGCCCATCCTATCTTCTTGAGCCTCTCCCTCTTCCCCTATTGGCCCCTTCCTCTGTTGTTTCTATTGTGAAAGGGCCGATGAGTTATCCTCTTTGGGAAGAGGGTTTCTTGTGACTCTATTAGGGATGCTATGTCTCTGTCTTCTTTCGAGACATCTGCTGTTGTCTTCCCTCCAAAGGAGTAGTTTGGCTGTTAGACGTTTTCCTAACTGCCTGTTGCACCAACCTATCGTTAGTGTCCATCCTTCTTCTATCTATCGCCTCTTCCAGTATGACCTCTGGCAACAGTAGTTGCGATTCCAAGATATCCCCATTCCTCATTGCTACAGGGAATCCAAACCACATTGCGGCTTAGTCTAGCCAAGCTGCTCTCTCCTCATTAGCAGGATATTTGCCCAAACATTGGCACTTACGTTTGTCAGGTACGCAATCGCCTTGGACCCTGACTGTAGTAATCTAATGAACAATGGTTCATCCACTACTTTCCTTGTTGCTTTTGAGGATGCAATTTTCGCCACTGCTGTTGACCAAAGGTCTAACCAGGACGCAGCCTGAAAGACAGAAGAAGCTGTTGCTTCTAACGTAGCAGCTCTTGGTACGTCATCGAAGGGCACTCCATTTTAACCTGATCCAAGGTTAATCCAGGCCTTAACCTTACAAACATTAGGGTTCATTTGTCTAGACAGCAAAGGGACCTTCGGTGTCGTATAATATTTCCTTTGTTTTATCATTGGAGGGGGAATAAATTTAAATGATCTATTAGATCTTAAGGAATTATCCCTCCCTGCAATCTTTGCGTTTACGTGTTGCAAGACCGATTCTGCATGACTCGAACAAGGCAATACATACGACACCTTGGTATCCCTCTTTAGTCCAAACGCCATGTCAATTCCAGGAGGAAGCATACTGGCCGGTGTTTCTGTCTTCTCCGAAAGGCTATTGAATTGACGAATCAAATCAATAACCTCTGCATACGAGGCCAGAAACTCTTGGTTTTCTCCTTCCTCCGGCTCTAGTGTACCACTCTCCGTCACTAGGGATGTTGTCTCGCCTCTATCTTCTGACAGACGGCCCGGAATTCCACGGCCGCCTGCTGGCTCGATCCCAGATAGTCAGCAGGGGAACGAGAACGTCTCACTCTTTCTCTGCTCACGGATCTAGAGCGAGAATCTCGTCTAGATCTCCACGATGAAGGCTCCCTTAAGACAGAGGTAAGTTCGTCTCTATTAGCATTGGCATCGTTTTCGAGCGTCGGCAAGCCCGGCCTCGGCCTTCTATCCAGACGGACACTGCCTTCCACGAACGTATCCGCCGAGGTTGCCAACTCTCTATTTTTCGTACTTTTAATAGGAGCCTTATCGCCCTTCGCGTACGTATTTTGAACGGCCTTACGGGCGAAACTGGGACCTGCATTCCATCCTCTGCTGCACCTTTCGCCGCCAACGTCGATTTTACCAGGGAGGTATCGCAGTTTTGCGATCCGAACTGGCAACTCCGCCTCGGCCGCTAGCCTCGCCGGGCCGTCACCTCTCTCGCTTGTTCGGACTCTTGCGAACGGCTTCATCTGCCAACCTTGTGCTTAATAGCCACTGATTTTCCGACCTTCTTGCTGACTTGGAAAAAATGACAGTCTTGGTCCGAAGAAGAGGAAGAATTGCCTTGCTTCTCCTTCTTGGCCCGAGGATCCGGCCAGGAACTCCCGAATCCTCCTCCAACGCTTGACTGGCGCTCGCCGTGACGTTATCGGACTTAGCGATGACGCCGAACTAGAGGAAGAAGACGAAGAAGGCGAATCACACTTTTTCTTTTTGTCTCTCTTATTCATTCTCTCCTCTATATCCTGTAATTTCTGCATTACAGTTTGCATTGACGGGTCAGAAGCGGCTATTAGCGTCTGGGTGCAGCGAAAAAGGCCGAGAATCGGTCTGTGACGTCATCACGCCTGCCATCTCAGAGTGTGACGTATGTTTGTGACGTCATCCCTCTCGTAGGGAGAGACTGAGAGGTTTTCTGCTGGCAACCGCACGTTTGCTGCCAAACTACCTCCCACGTTCTGCATCGCTGTAAATACTGAGTGGGATGGTGAAGCCGCGGCATTAATTCCCATAAATTGCAAGCCCGGGGGATGAGGAACATTCAGCGCTGCCGGACCCTGCTGGAACCGTGACGTCATATAATGCGCAAGCAGACCATCCAAGGTTGGTACGCCTGGTAGGCCTAGCGCTGACCATGTACCATCTAACCTATGCGCTTGAGTAGCAGGAGCCTGGAACAAAGATGGCGGATCTCCCCCTCTACTTGCTGGGAACAAAGGAGAGTGCAATTATTCATAAAATTACCCAAGGCCCTCCTGACGTTTCCGATACAGAAACCGCTAGGAGAAAACCGAAGGGGAAGGGGTGGATGACAATTCAAAAGCAGGTGGAGAAACATATGGAGCAGCCTGGTTTATTACCGATACAAAAGAAGCCGGTAAGGTTTGGTCATCCAAAGATGGCGTCACCCCCTTCCTTTTGTATTGGCTTTTCCCATAGAACTTCTTCCACTGTTCCACCGACCAACCGCGACAAACAGAACACGGATTAGTAACCGTACATACGTTTTCCCTGCACCTACTACACGTTGGATGAGGATCCGTCGACACCGAAGTTAGGAACCTAGAACATGGAAAGCCACTGACTCCTGGGCATTTCCTTTGTCTCCTCTTCGAAGCGGTAGACGATCCCGATGTTGAGGCAAAATTCTCCATCATACCACGTATACACTCTTACCACACACTGATCACACTTGGAGAAAGAAAAGGAAAAGGGAATGAAAATAAAAAAATGAATGGATAAAGAATAAGGGCAAACTGAAAAACCGGCTTTTAAATGAGATAGACCAGTAACACGTTCTTATCTTAAAGGCGGTAGGAAAATAACTGATGGGTCACAGGTAGCCGTGGGCATTCTGGGTATACATGCCCCGTGACCTGGTATAGATGCCATTAGTCCCTGGATCTCACAAGTGTAATTTTAATTCTACCGGTTTCCAGCTTGGCACTAGTAAATCCTAATGTTAAGACCGAAGGTTTGTTTCGTGTATGAACAAATACAATTTTCGACAAATTGTTATTTGTTCCGATACGAATACAAACCATCGGTCCTTTACAATAGGAAGACTCACTTCTTGGTGGGTGGAATCTGAGTCTTATGAACAGACTGGTGTTCGTCCAACCTTGGTTCCCTCCCTGGTCGAGGATCAATGGTCAGACCTCTGGACCCAAGTAATAAGAGGGAGATAAGCGTACCTCTTAAAACTAGCAAGCAAGAACTTGTTCCTATTGCAAGAGGCAATATGAAGTCATGGGTTGTCTCTTGTTGGCTTCCACTTTCCCCCCTCTTGTTGGGGTAAGTGGTGGATATTTGCTCCTATCCCTAATGAAAGGGATAGGATGGGGCTCGGTCGAGTAGCTTTCCTGCATTGCCTCCTGTTCCAGCGTAGTGACGACCGCATCCCTCTGCCCACAGGTAGAGGGAGAGACAAAGATGGGGGAGAGAAAGCCTGTCACACTCTCGCTTGGGTGCTGGGTAAGCTACACATCGTGTTGAGCAGCCACCACAGGTCCCAAGGAAAAAGTGTCCAAGGACCTGTGGGCTATATCCCGAAGGTAGAAGGTGAAGGTGGTCTGGTTGGACCAGACCCCCACCTTCAAGACCCGCGCCACAGAGAAGTTCTTGCGGAACGCAAGGGAAGGACCAATACCTCTGACTTCGTGGGCTCTCAGGCGAAGGGTACGGATGTCGTCGCTACCATCAGCTTCGTACGCTCTCCCTCCTGATAACCTCACGCAGCCAGAAAGAAAGTGTGTTCTTGGATACTTCTTTCTTGGTCACCCCGGTGCTAACGAAGAGGCGTCGACACTCAGGCCTGAGGTGTCGAGTTCTCTTCAGATAGTGCTGTAGCGCCCTCACAGGACAAAGCAGCATCTCATCTGCATCGTTGTCGGTGAAGTCCATTAGGGAGGGGATTGTGAAAGACTCGAACCGGTCGTCAGGGACCAAAGGATTCCGAGTCTTCGCTAAGAGGTTCGGTACGAAATCGAGCATCACAGATCCCCATCCCCTGGAATGCTTGACGTCAAAGGAAAGGCCATGCAGTTCCCCTACTCTCTTCGCTGATGCCAGGGCCAGCAAGAAGAGGGTCTTGAGGGTCAGATCCCTGTCTGACGACTCTCGGAGTGGCTCGAAGGGACTTCGAGTTAAGACTCCTAAGGACGAGAGACACGTCCCACCCCGGGGGCCTGAGTTCCCTGGGTGGGCAAGAACTCTCGAAGCTCCTCATTGCAGGGAGATCTCGAACGAATTCGAGATATCCACTCCCCTCAGTTTCAGGACTAGGGCCAGGGCAACTCTGTATCCTTTGACTGTGAGGACGGAGAGGAGCTTCTCTCGGCGAAGAAACACGAGGAAATCCGCTACCTGCTGAAGAGTGGCTCTGAGAGGAGATAGACCCCGTCTACGACACTAAACACAGAAGACGGCCCACTTTCCCTGGTACACAGCTGCAGAGAACTGTCTGTTGTACCCAGCCATCACTGTTGCTGCTCAGCGAGAAAAGCCTCTCACTCACAAAAGATGGTGGATAACAGCCAGCCGTGAAGATGAAGGGACTGAACTGACTGGTGGTACCGTTCCACATGTGGCTGGACGAGAAGGTTGTGCCAGGGGGGAATCTCCCTCGGTGCTCCTGCAAGAAGAGCCAGCAGGGGAGCCACCAGGATCATCCGGAGATTCGGGGTGACCAGCACTCTGCTGATCACCTTGCGAATCAGACAGAACGGGGGAAAGGCATAAACGAAGAGGTTGTCCCACGGGTGTTGAAGAGTGTCCTCTGCAGCTGCCCATGGTGCGGCACAGCAGAGTAGAAAACCTGAAGTTTCCTGTTGTGCCAGGTGGCGAACAGATCCACGACTGGACGCCCCCACAGGTTGAAGAGCCTTTCCGCCACGTCTGGGTGTAGGGACCATTCGGTCCCTATCACCTGATCCCGATGGCTGAGCTTGCCTGCTATTACATTCCTCTTGCCTGGAATGTAGCGGGCTGACAGCTCTACCGAGTGAGCCACGGCCCACTCGTGCACCTGCAACGTCACTGGTGCACCTGGAGGGACACTAGGCCCCCCTGTTTGTTGACGTATGCCACTACTGTGGTGTTGTCGCCCATCAACACCACTGAGTGTCCCATCAGACAGTCCTGGAACTCTTGGAGAGCGAGGAACACTGCCTTGAGCTCCAGGACGTTGATGTGAAGGTGCTTGTCGTGATGATCCCACACTCCTGCAGCAACTCCTCCAGGTATGCGCCCCATCCCTTGGTTGACGCGTCTGAAAACAGCAACATCTCCGGGGGGGAGTGCGGAGAGGCACTCCTCTTACGAGGTTCCTGTCGTCCAGCCACCAAGGTAGGTCCTGCCTCACCTCCTCCGTGAGGTACACGGGGAAGTACGGCGGGTCTCTTGCCTGTGACCAACCTTCCTTCAGTCTCCACTGGAGAGACCGCAGGTGAAGGGACTAACTTCTCGAGTGACGACAGGTGGCCAATCACGACTTGCCACTGCTGAGCTGGCTGTTCCTGCCGAGACAGGAACTGGTAGGCTGCCTCCCTGAATCTGCCGATTCGTGAGTCTGCGGGGAAAACTCGTCCTGCTACCGTATCGATCAGCATACCCAGGTACTTCATCCTCTGCTTTGGCTCGAGATCTGACTTCTCGAAGTTCACCACGATCCCCAGTGTGTGGGATGCTGCCACATACATCCATGCAAGAAATGGAATGAAGGGGTGACAAATTAAATCCATAGGTTCTTTAAAATCTTGTAATGAAGATAAACAGACATCAAGACGACAGTAGCGGGAAGCAGGTCAGCGCTTGTCACTACAATGACCACTGGACAGTGACTGACTATGCATATGGCGGGAAATAAAGGCAGTGTTGACACATCTAATTACATTGTTGCCACGATGCATAATGAAATAGTGGTCTCACAGTATGTGCAATGGGAAATATACATGGAAACATAAATATAATTCCTCTATAGAATAATGCAAAGCAAATGTCAAAATGTTCATAAACTGTACGTAATGTAATTAATATACAGCCTAACATTAAATATCTATACACCTCCCTCCCCCTTTACGCTCGTAGCAGTGTCTCGAGCGGAACATTAATTCCTCTGAGCTAGTCGAGGTGAATGACGAGGGACATTGGAGGGTTCGAATGATGGCTCTCTTTCCTGGCCAGGGCAAGGGGACACAGGGACTTGGGGAGAGGTGCCATCACTCATATTAGCCACTGGGCGTAAATGTCTTCGGTTTCGAAACCATACACGACCACTTGGAAGGCGTATTTCATACTTTCTTGACATTCCGCGGCCCATCACGATGCCAACCTTGTCCCATCGAAGCGTCGTTGTGTCCTGTATCCTAACTTGTTGGCCGATGGTGAGTTTGGGTAGAGGGCGGGCATGAGAATTGTAAAGGCTCATGGCCTGGTCGGTTTGGGCAGCAGTGCGACGGTCGTAATCTTCAGTCTTAGTTTGCCACTCCTCTGTGAATGATCTGGGGTGAGCCGGAACACAAGTGCGGAGAGGATGGCCACAGAGAATCTGCGCAGGGGAGCGTCCAGCGGGGTTTGGTGTATTCCGAAGCTCCAGCAGTCCTCTATCAAAGGCTTCACAATCTATGTTCCCAGATGGGGCAGTCTTGATGATAAGATGTTTAACAGCTTTCACTGCAGCTTCTGCGTGTCCATTAGCCTGAGGGTAATGTGGAGAAGTGATGATGTGATGAACTCCCCAGCGGTCGGCAAATTGCTTGAAGTCATGGCTGGAAAATGGGGGTCCTCCATCAGTTCGTAAGCGAGTGGAACACCAACCTCGGGCGGAAGAAAACACAGAACATTCTTGTAACTCTGGCTGAAGTTGTGTCACGTCCACAGGGAACAACCACAGGCCAGCCTGAAAGTCTATCAGCAATAACAAGGAAGGATTTCCCTGCTACGTGGAAGAAGTCAGCTGACACACTTTCGAAGGGCCGGGATGGATGGTCGTCACACATGTAAGGTTCTTGTTGCTGACTAGGGAGAAGCTGTTGGCAGGCCTCACAGCTTTCTACTTTACTCTTGATATCTGCATTGATACCTGGCCAGAATAATGTCTGCATTGCATGACGTTGAGTAGCTTCAATCCCTCGATGGCTGTCATGGAGTCGATCCAAGGTGCGTCTACGGAGGGCTGCAGGGATGATGATCCGGGGTCCATACAATACTAAATCTCCATCCGCGTAAAGAGGTGTCCCGGCAGCTTCCAATACGGGGAGAGGGCGGAAAGCGTGGACGATCATAGCGGTTGGTAGGAAAACCGTTGGAGACGTAGTGAACGAGACGACTGTAATCTTGATCCTGAGATGCGGCCGTGCGGATTTCTTGGTAGAGACTTGTCTTCTTCGATGATGGGTCCTGTTGCCTGTCGTCAGTGGAAGTGGCGGTGCTGGCAACGATACGCCTGACATGTGCAGTCGAAGTAGTGCACTCCTCTTCATCTTCAGGTGTGGGGCGACTGGTTGGGGAGCGAGACAGGGCGTCTGGTATGCAAAGTTGTTTTCCCTGCGTGCATACTGCAGTGAAGATGTAGGCGGCCACTTTCATCTTGAGGCGTTGAAGGCGTGGAGGTTCTCAATAGCAATCCAAGTATAGTGATTGAGAATCGGTAATCAAAAAAACGGTTTATCCAAAGGGCGATGGTCAGTCATTAAGGTGAAATGTTGAAGTCCAGACAAGTATAGGCGGCACTTAGCTACGTATAGCCCAAGTTACTGCAAGTAGCTCCAGCTCTATGGTGGCGTAGCGAGTCTCTGTATCCGTAAGGAAACGAGAGCCACACTGGACGAGACGCATCTGACCTCGGCCGTTATCTTGAAGTAGGGCATAGCCGAGACCGTATAGGCGTGAGGCATCTGTTTGTAGAACCACAGGCGAGGCAGGATTGAAGGGTGCCAGGACAGGTGGTGAAGTCAGAGCTGTCTTGACTTTCTTAAATGCTCGCTCATGGTCGGGCGTCCAGACAAATGAGCGTTTGGGGCTCATAAGTGGACGTAGGGGCTGTGCTGCTGCTGCAATGTCTGGAGTGAAGTCGGCAAGTTGATTGACGAGACCCATAAACGACCTGACGTCTGTGACATTGGACGGTGTCGGGAAGTCGCGTATAGCTGATACCTTGTCGGGGTCTGCTGCAATACCATCGGATGATAAGACATAACCGCAAAAGTTAACTTTAGGGGCGGCTACAGTAAATTTCTCCTTGTTGAGGGTGATGCCATACTGACGGCATCTGGTCAGCATTTGGTGCACGTGTTGTAGGTGGGAAGGGAGATCATCGTCGGAAAGGAGGATGTCATCTACAACCTTCACACAGTTGGGAACACCTTGTAGTGCCATATCTCCACGGAGGCAGTATGCATCACCTGTTGCTGAAAATCCCATCGGGCCGCGACAGTGCTGGAACCTTCCATACGGAGTTATAAATGTAGTCAGGTGGCGGTCCTCTTCTGCCAACTCCATTTGCCAATAGCCATGCAGGGCATCCGCTGTGGTGAAGTACTTCGCAGTAGGAGAGATGTTGCGGACGGCATCATGGGGTGTAGGTGAAGGGTGTGTAGGGCGGGCTACCTGAGAATTTAGGTGGGTGTGATCAACAGTGATGCGCACACCCTTGTCCTTGGGTACCAAGACCATGGGATGGCACCATTCAGAGGGTTCGTCGCCTGCTGGTCTGATGATTCCTTGTTGCACCAAGGAGTCAAGTTCTTCTTGATTATATATTGTATAATTGTTATGGGTATAGATAAGTGTGATTATATATTGTATAATTGTTATGGGTATTTTATGCATTGTTGAAATATGGTGGGTGTCCTATATATGGACAGCATGTGGTAGATTCTAGAAGGTGTCTGTTGATGTATTTAAGTTGTGTTGTGACGTCATAGGCTGGTGACGTCATAGGCTGACGTCATAGACCAAGATGGCGGCGGCGTCGGCAGGATGTAAACAATAACAAGGGGGAGTAGAAAGCACGTGTTGGTGGTGTGTGGTTGGTATGGGAGAGCTCTCTGTCTGGTAGGAGTTGTTTTTTTTTTTTGGGTCGTAAGTCTTGTGGTGCTGGTGTTTTAAGGTGATTTTCTGGAGTGTACTGGAGTTGGAGAAAGCGTACAGGTGGGTAGATTATTCATTTTTATAGAGAAAGAAAGGGGTTAGGTTAGGCCAAAATTCAAACTGGTAGCAGAGCGTGGTTGATCAAAGATGCCTGGATCCGACAGTGAACAAAGGGAGACTACTAGATGGAGAAGGGAATGTCCTAGGTTTAGCGGGATACAAGAAGAATACAAAGAATGGAAAGGTCAAGCCGAAGATTGGCTATTGTTGTATGGAGAAGATACAAAATACCCGGCGATAGAAATGAGAATGAGCTTAAAAGGGAAAGCCCGAGAGCTAGTGGAAGCATTAGATAAAGATAAACTTACTGGTACAGAGGGTCCAAAGTTAATCCTAGAGAAACTAGATAAAGCCTATCTAAAAGACTCGGTACTGGAGAATTACGGTAGAATAAAAAGATACCTTCTAATAAGCAGAGAAAAAGGGATGGAAGAGGGTATGGTAAGGGAACACAACTGAATGCAATGCACAAGGGCCAAGAGAAGCATTTATAAAAAATGAGTCCTGTAATAAAATAAGAATAGCGCTAAACAAAAACATCAGAGAACATAAATTTGAAGAAGCAGTGGTAGGAGATGAGGTATTCTATAAGAGGGAAAACAATGAAAATGAATGGAGAGGACATGCTCAGGTAGTGGGAGTATCGGGGAAAACAATAATAGTTCAAACATGGGGATTCTTTAAGAGAAGTAGCTAGGATACATGTGACAAGGATTCAACGACGATCACCAGATACAGAAGAGATATCGGTCTAGAATAGATAAATCCCATGGGGTGAAACGTAGGTCATGGCCCATGGCCCAATGAAGGGAAAGTAGATTGGCTGGAAGGAGTGGAGATACTAATAGGTGAGAGAAGGAATGCAGACACAGAAGAGACTATAGAAAGAGAGGTGATAGAGGAAACAGTGGAAGATAACGGGCAAAGTGGGTCAATAGAAAGCGAGTTAATGGAAGAGATACCAAATTCAAACAGGGAAATAGAGTTAGGGCTATAAACAATGATACTGGACAAGTAGAAGAATGGACTATTTTAGGTCTAGCAGGAAAAAGATACAAGCCAAGCATGGGCTGATTCGTACAATATACGAGACTCACAGTCAGGTGACAAAGGGTGGGTTAACTTGAGGGATTATAGTCAGGTAGAAAAAATTGAAGATGAAGAGGAGGTGTTGCTGGGATTTGAAAATAGAAGCATAATGGAAGCTAAGAAAAAGAACTTCTAAGTTGGAGAGATAACCAGGTATATGAGGAGGTAAATGATGTTGGACAAAAAGCTATATCTACAAGATGGATAGTAACTGAAAAGATAAAAGGGGGGGAAAGGATATGTAAAGCAAGATTGGGTAGCTAGAGGTTTGAAGAAGAAATGGCTGAGTGGGAAAAGGATGCTCCCACATGCAATGCTGAAATTTTAAAATTCTGTCTAACCATAATAAAGGTGAAAAATTGGAATTGTTATACATTGGATGTCAAAAATGATATTGTAATGATACAATTAAGTTTGTTCATACTTACCTGGCAGATATATATATAGCTGTATTTTTCCGAATCCGACAGAAATTTAAACACTTACGACACACGCAGTGGGAGTCAGGTGGTTAGTACCCATTCCCGCCGCTGGGAGGCGGTATCAGGAATCATTCCATTTTCTATTTCATAATTTTTTATTTCCACTGTCTCCCTGAGGGGAGGTGGGTGGGTTACTTGATTATATATATCTGCCAGGTAAGTATGAACAAACTTAATTGTATCATTACAATAATCATTTTGTTATGAAAAACTTACCTGTCAGATTATATATATAGCTGAATCCCACCTTTGGTGGTGGGAGTAGACAGAATAGAAGATTTTAGGAAACATATATATGCAGATAATTGATATCTTGATTCCTTACCTGTTAGCATAGCTGACTTCGTGGTTACTGCCGCGTAAGTCTGCTTGTGCTACTAGAGTTGCCAGCGAGGTAGAGACCTATATAGCTGGTGCACTCCAGATGATCTGTCAACAGGGGCGAGACCACGACGTGACTAGACCATATTGACCATACCATGAGGGCTAAGAAGTAAAATAAATATATATATATATCACCCACCTGACCCACCTAGCCAAAGTTAAGGTGTGTTAACTAAGGCTTAAGAGTTAAGAAGTCACCGTTGTCGGCGACTCAACTACTAAATTAAGAGCTCTTCCTAACCATTTTCTACAGGATAGGATGAGTGGTACTTCTTGCCCTCAAGATTGTGTCTGCAGACACGTATGGCCCTAGCGAGCAGCAGATCTCATATGCCCATCTTCACATCTCGCAGGGAGTGTGAATTGAACACAGAGTTGCTTCGCTTAAAACATGGTACTCAGGATGTTGCTGAGTGCCATGCTCTGTTGAAATGCTTCCGAGGCCGCGCCCTCACCTCGTGAGCATTCAAATCAAAAGATTTCAAATCTTTGTGCGCAAACACAAAGAAGGAGCTTTTTTTGAAAGAACTCCTTAACAATAAAGCCAGGGTGTTCTCGATATGGGCAAGTCTGGTCTTTTCGGAACACTGCAGATTGTCCGTCACGACTTCGACTTTCTTGAGTTTTATGTAGATAAAACTTGAGAGACCTGACAGGGCACAGGACTCTCTCTGGCTCCTGCCCACTAACTTGTGCCATCCTTGCTTCCAAGCTCCTGGCCCAAGGACAAAACAAAACGGGTTTCCATTCTTAGGCCATAACGAAAAGCTTAGAGAGCACACCTTGTGTTTCTCTAAAGCCAAAACTTGTGACAATGGCTTAAAATCTCACTAACCCTCTTTGTCGTATCTAGGGTGGTTAGAAAAAAGCCTTCCTGATCACATGCAAGAAGTTAACAGGTAGGAGATGTTCGAATGCTTTGACATCAAGAACTTCAGACTATGTCTAAGTTCCATATTGAAAGCTTCGATCTGGACATGCACAGTCAGTTCGTCTGTACTAACGTCAGGTGACCAACCAGTTGACCAGTCAGACGAATCAAGGACAGCAAGGCTGTACCTGAAGAACATAAAGCACTATTCTTCGCTGAAGGATGAGTGTCCGGACTGCCTGGGCGATTCAAGCTAAGCAAACCTTGGGGGGTGTATCAACGCAACCCAACGTCGTTAGCGAATCAACTCCTGAGCCACTCCTGACTCGAGCTTCTGGTGCCAGGAGAAAGGAGCGAGGAGCAAAAAGGCGATTCAGTCCCGAAGGACGAATGCCTGACAGTCCAACCTGGTCTCATGTTAAACGATCATCGGGGTGTATAAACGCAACCGACTTCTTGTCAACAAGAAACTCAGGGCTACTGTAATATGTCTCCTGATCTCGCACGAGTGTCTGACTCCGAGGAAAACAGGTGAGACAAAAAGTAGATGGTGAGCGAGTTTCGAGATTTCACAGAACTCAAAGATCGTGAAGGGCTTTGTTGTTTGACAGAAGCAAATCTCTGAGCCCAAAGGCCGTCAACAACATATTTGCGTATTCTTTAATAGTTGTGACTGCCAGCTTATCCCATTCTTCAAACGGAAAGGGAAGACTGCAATCTTATGCTGTCAAAATCTCGATAGTCTGAACGTAGTCAGACTCAGAGCGGAGAGGTTATAGGTACCTTTCGTGTTAAAGGAGACCGACTCTCTCGGAAAAGGTCCTTGGAAGGACGTGACCTCTGTGAATCTAGGATCTTGAAGGCCAACATGGGGCGATTAGCGTCATTGTCGCTCCCTGTGATGATATAAATCATCTTATTACATTTCCTAAGCGATTGAAAAAGGGGAAAAGAGACTAAACATCCATCCCCGTTCAATATCATAGGATGGCGTTTAATGTTACCGCTCCCGGATCGAGAATAAGGGAGCAGAGAAGAAGAAGCCTCTTCGTCCTCAACCTAGCGAAGAGATGAATGAAAGGACGTCCCTAAAGTCTCCACAACTCTCAACATACTTCTAAAGAAAGATTCCACTCGGAAGTCAGTAGTTGCTGCCTTCGATCGAGACGATTCGTACGGACTTTGCAATCCTGTAACGAACCTCTAGAGGATCGTTCCATTCTACGCCTGTTGTTTATAATAGGCTCTTTCTCGTAAACCCGAACCGGGGACCAGAGAGAAGATACTTCCTAAGATATGAGAGAGTGTGGAAGATCAGAGTTGATATGGACCATGGTTCCAAAAACTCGTTCGAGGACTGGAGGGACGACTGAATTGCTTCCACTTCTTTTTCAGATTATGATCCAGGACATCTGAAACCCTCTCCAGATGTCCGGCACCTTCTTTCTATCACCTCAAGAGATACTTAGCGCACCGAGAGATGTTCAGAATCATTCCTAGATCTTTAATAAAATTTCAGTTTCCCGGTAGGAAAAAAACTGTAGAGGTCTGAATTGCAGTCTATTCAGGGAAACAAACTTCTTTAGGAAGGAAATGGTCCCCAGCAAGCTCCATCCATCCCATCACACAGTATGTTTTACTTCCCTAATAAGGCCTGCGCTTTGCCTAAGCAAGAGAGCATATAATAGTGCAATGTTGTGGTAGACTCGTAGTCCTATACCGTGCGTTAACGAGCACCGAAAGGAGTAAGATATCTCTGTAGGACATATTAAGGCCAACGAATGCAATGTTTATTCATTCAATGTAAGAAATCCCCATCAATCTTAGGTCTAAGTCGTGATTGTAGGGCAGAGATACGTTAGTCAGTCAATCCCGCAGGAGAGAGAGAGACGTAACCTGCCAGCAGAGATACGGTAGTCAGTCAATCCCGCAGAGAGAGAGACGTAACCTACCGCGCATGACAGCGAACGAGCTGGTACTGGCTCGTTTGGAGTGAGGACAGTTGACGCAGCAGCTTACGATGCGTCCGTCATCGTCGTCTCTTAACTTTATGCCTGGGTTGCCAGCTACCCTATTCTATGAAGAAAAAGGTCCGTTATTTTTAGCATTAAAAGAGACTCTCAAAGCTGGTATATTTAAGCGAAACAGAAAACGCTAAATATATAGATGCGTTTGTGTCGTCAGAACACTACCATACAACGGTAAAAGATAAATCGGAAACTCCTGGAAGGCTGCAGGGAGTAACGATTAAATGTCCTTAAAATGGACCATAGACCTCTCGGTTGCCATCCGAAGAGGGTAACTACAGCAAGCGTATATGACTTGAACCAACCAGAAATAAAATAACGCAAGGCAAAATATGAAATTATATCACAAAAAGTTTGTTCATACTTACATGGCAGACATATATATAGCTGAATTCGGAAATACAGCTACATACATATCTGACAGGCAGTTTCATGAACCAAAATTAGGAGAATCGAAGCAGTCAGCTCAAGCTTCTTATGTTATTGGACATAAGGGTTCATTGACGTAGTCTACAAGTCTATTTCTTGTACGAGTCTGCGAATGACGAATGAGAGCTCTTCCGAATCTTGTCAATAAGAGCTTATTCGCTTACGCAATATCAAGTTAATGAGATGTTTGTCAATGAGAACTAACCCATTTACGGGACAAAGAGATATTTTGTCAATGAGGGGATACCCACTTACTTGACAAAACGATAGTATATTGTCAATGGGGGAAAGTCTCTGAATTGACAAAACGTAATCCAGGAAGTCGAGCATTTTATTTTCCGATTCCCGTCTCAAACGAGGAAGGGGGGGGCAAGAATCCTGTTAAGAGACTGGGCTTACGTCAGGTAGAACGACGATGTTCATTTCGGCAGCGTAGTCCCGACTAGGAACTAACAAAATCTATCATCTGAAAAGCCCTTTCAGATGGGCTAAAAAGCTGGCAAAATTATCCTGGGAAGAGGAAGAAACTCTCCAACCAGCTTCCTCTCCCGTATCACAACTAATGCCTGCTAAAGCTTAAAATTTATTGGCAGTATGGCAAAGGAAGTCCTGTCTTGCTCTATCCTGAAGAGCGTACTTTTGATGAGTGCCTTTGCAAGAATCCTACTGAACGTTGCCGAGAGTCCTGACGTGCAGGACATCGAGCCTTTATAACCCGTAACTGCCTTATCGCAAAGTCTTGACTGCGGTAGTGGCAACTTAAATTTATTGGCAGAAAGGCAAAGCTTGCGGTAGTGCAAACGAGAACTTCCCTTGAGCTTTCCTTAACTCCATCCACCTATGCGAAAAGCAATATTAATTGACAGAGACCTCTTGAATTCACGAAACCCGATGTCTTGCTGGGTTTCGAAGAAGAAGTTGTCTGTTCCCTTTAAGCTTCCTCCGAAGCACTGCCTACTTCACATTCTTTGCAGGTGAGGTAGAAGGTATCATCGAAGGTAGAGGTATCATCTTTAAGCCCAAATCTGAAACAAGAGCTTGAAGAGTTCAACAGAAACGTTCAGCCAGGCGACACACCTGGCGTGCGCTGGTGCACGCTCGGCGTCCACTGGAGCGCGCTCGGCGTCCACTGGCGCGCACGCTCGGCGTCCACTGGCGCGCACTTGGCGTCCACTGGCGCGCACTTGGCGTCCACTGGCGCGCACTTGGCGTGCACCCGCGCGCGCCTGGAGTCCATCCGAGCGTCCCGGGCGTCCGCTCTCAAAAGGGTCCTGCTACTATGACTTATCTTACGTATTTCTCGGTGGAAAGACGGACACGAGTTCAGGCGACGTTCGCCTTCTTACTTCTCACTGAAACGCATAACGAGAGAGAGAGAGAGGACGTGAAGCGTCCTCTTCTATAAAGCTTCTATTTAGAGGGCGCGAGTCCATCCGAAAGCTCCAACCCCTGCGCGGGGAGGACGCTTCGGAGGACGAGAAGCAATCCTTCAGGATTCGTGCACGTGCACGCACTTAGGCAGTCTGGGGATTTTCATCAGAAACTGCCGAAGGCACGCCAGATCGGTGGGGGTTCCTCGTAACCCTCCTTCGGCTTTCGACATGCTCTCTCCCTCGTTCTGGGAGTCAAGCAGAGGTCCCGGCCTAGAGGCGAAACGAGGCCGATCTGACGCACCCTCCACTACACAAGGGGTATCACTGCACTTCTGCACTTCACTTTTACTCTCTAAAGCAAGCACTTTCGATTCTAAGTTACGAATCGAAGGAGTATCAGAGAAAGGGCAATTTCTCTACAGACACTGCTTAGGGCCCGAAGGCAACACTGCAGGGTTAGGAGTAACAATTACAGAAGTAGCACTTCACAGCAATGAAGGAGAGCGAGCACCTCTCGTAGACATATACATAGCCCGTAGGCCATACTACAGGGTTAGTAAAATAAAGTCTAAAAGGAAGGTTAAAGCAGGTCATACTGACTTTTGTTACTGATTAATTGCTACGAATCATACGTCTTTCCTTACGGAATTAGACTGTTACTGATTAATTGCGTACATACGAATCATACGTCTTCCTTACGGAATAGACAGTCTGATTAATTGCTCCGTACATACGAATCATACGTCTTCCTTACGGAATAGACAAGTCCATACACCTCCTTATGACATCAACAAAGAAGCAAGCCCGTACCCCTCGTACCGTAACCAAGTGCTTTTGGAATCACCGAGCCACACCCTACCTTTGCAGACAACCCCTCTGAAACTAGCCTAACTAGATTCAGATATTTTATAGCAAAAATGAATCAAATTCAAATCAATTTAAGATAGCGTATGCCTAGCCACAAATCCAAGTGAATAAATCAAAAGACAATTAGGATACTTAGCGGCAATGAAGTTTCCAAAATCCTAAGACGGAGGTACTGAAAAACAGGGTGTTTTCAGCACCGGCGACAGAAAAAATTATGAATAGAAAATGGGAATGATTCCTGATACCCGCCTCCCAGCGGCGGGAATGGGTACTAACCACCTGATCACACGGGGTGCTGTGTCGTAAGTGTTTAAATTTCTGTCGGATTCGGAAAAATACAGCTATATATATATCTGACAGGTAAGTTTCATGAACAAACTGCATATTTACAAGGTGACGAGATACAAAGAGAAGTGTACTTGAAGCCACCAAGGGAAGATGGTTGGAGGGGATTATGGAAGTTGAAGAAAACAGTCTATGGGCTCAAGGATGCAGCAAAAGCATGGTATTGTAAAGTGGTGAAAGTAGTGAAGGAGCTTCAAGGTGAGAGAAGTAGACTAGAACCTAAATATATTCTTTTGGAAAAAGGACAATACATTGGAAGGCATTTTGTGTACACACGTAGATGATTTTTGCTACGGAGGAACTGAAGGATTCTTAAAGGAAACGATTGGGAGATTGAAAGGGAAATTGCAAGTAGGAGAACAAGAGAGTAAAAGGTTCAAGTATATAGGAGTAGTAATAGAGCAGAAGGAGAATAGATTTTCCCTTAATCAGTGGCAGTATATAAATTCCATAAGAGAACCAGAGGCTAGAAGATATACGGGTAATAGAGTGCTAGAACAAAAAGAGTTAACAGAGTACAGATCAGTGGTAGGACAGCTGAATTGGGTATCACTACACACGATGCCAGAAATATCATATGATATTAGCGAATTAAGTAAAGCATTTAAAGAAGGAACAACTCAGGATATGAAGAAACTTATTAAAATTGTGAGAAAAACTAAGAGCATGATGGGCGAAGTTACAATAAGTGAGATGGAAGAAGAAAGGGTTTATTGGGAAGCCTATGCAGACGCTTCATTTGGAAACATAGAAGATGGCCATACTCAACTGGGTTATATTATTTCTTTGACAGATGGGAAGAGGAGAAGTCCCATATGGTGGAAGTCTAGGAAATCCAGGAAGAGTGGCAAAATCCACCATTGAGGCTGAAGCCCTGAGTGTTGGGGAAGCTGTAGAAGGATTGATATATTTCAAGCATTTGTGGGAAGAGGTAGTAGGAGGGAGAAATTTAGAAGCCTTGGTTAACACTGATAGTAAAACACTAATGACCCGCCATCAAATCGAGCACTGGTGTAAGTAGCAAGAGATTAAAAAATAGATATTGCTGCAATAAGGGAAACCATTGAATCCGGGGAAATAAAGGAGGTGAGATGGATAAAAGGAAAGGAGCAAGTGGCTGATGTATTAACTAAAGCAGGAGTTTCAGGGGAATGTATTAGAAATTATGTAGAGGTAAAGAGTTGGAGGACGAAGGAAATTAAGAGGGGAATACTAGGTTAGGAAACAGTCGGTAGGGGAGGGGAGAGATAAGTGTGATTATATATTGTATAATTGTTATGGGTATTTTATGCATTGTTGAAATATGGTGGGTGTCCTATATATGGACAGCATGTGGTAGATTCTAGAAGGTGTCTGTTGATGTATTTAAGTTGTGTTGTGACGTCCATAGGAGCTGTGACATCATAGACAAGATGGCGGCGGCGTCGGCAGGATGTAAACAATAACAAGGGGGAGTAGAAAGCACGTGTTGGTGGTGTGTGGTTGGTATTGGGAGAGCTCTCTGTCTGGTAGGAGTTAGTTTTTTGTGCGTAAGTCTTGTGGTGCTGGTGTTTTAAGGTGATTTCTGGAGTGTACTGGAGTTGGAGAAAGCGTACAGGTGGGTAGATTATTCATTTTTATAGAGAAAGAAAGGGGTTAGGTTAGGCCAAAATTCAAACTTCTTTCACTTGATCTCTGAGAGCAAACGGAATTGGCCCGGGTGTATGCACAGCGAATGGTGTAACACCAGGTTTCAGGTGAATCCTCATCGGAGGGCCTGCCATTTTCTTTAGTGGCTGGGTTTGTAGATCCTTCTTGGATATGAGGACGTCGCTGAAGTGCCGAAGAAAATAGTCCTTACTAGCTGCGGGTGACGTCATGGCAGAGGCAGGAAACTGAGCGCATCTGTTGACATGTGTTACCTTGAGGATGGGCTTCGGGAATTCCAGCGACACTATGGCGAGAGCTCGGCAATGTTCACGGGAGAGGAGGGGAGTCTGGATATCCTCATGAACATGTATGGTTGCTGAGCAAGACTTGTTGCCAAGACGAAGAGTTGCCTGGAAGCATCCTACAGCCGGTGTCATGGGGGATCCATCTGCTGTCACAAAGTCTGTCATGGGTGGAGGTTCGAGCCTTGTCCGAGGTATGCGGAGTGCATCCAAATGTATGGTGCCAATCACTGTGATGTCTGCTCCTGTATCGGGGATTAGCTGGAGTTGTGCTGATATATCGCCAAATGACAGAGAGACAGTGACTGGTGTGGGGGACTCGCTACCCAAGTTATCACCCACGAAACTGCAGCTGGGATTTGACTTATTAGGAGGAGGTGAAGCTGTATTTCCAGTCTGACTTTTCTTGGTAGACCTGCACATCTTCTCAAAATGTCCCTGTTTCTGGCAGGTCTTGCACTGAGCTTCCTTAGTAGGGCATTTCTGAGTGCGGGGCCCATGACCCGTGCGTCCGCAGTTATTGCACGATGCACCCGTGGCTGGGCATTGTCCGGAATCGTGCTTGCGAGAGCAATATTGACAAGGGTCACTGTTAGGAGACTGGTGAGAACGTTGGTCAGGAGATCGATGAGAAGTCCTCTTCTGTAGACGCTGGTTCTTCTTGTATGTAGATACTGCGTTGACCTGGCTAGGGGCAGATGCAATGGCTGATGCAGTCGCACGTGTAGATTCGTAGGAGCGGCAGCATGTCACGAACTCTGCGAGGGTAGATGAGGGTTGGAGGGGGATAAGGCGTTGTATTAACTCTTCGTCTCTCACACCCATCAAAATTACCATCTGCAATTGCCGTTCGGTGCAGGAGGTGGGGTTGCCAGTGCATAAGTCCACTTCATCAGCGAGATCCTTGAGGCGTGCGTAGTAGTCTGCAAACGATTCTCCGACAGCCTGTTTGCAGGACAATTCCCTGCGTCGTAAGGCTTCATTTCTGAGGCTGCGGAAGTGCTTTTGCAGTGTATCCAACACCTCTGTAAGAGAAAGTGATGTGTTGGGAGGGATGCCCAGTGTATGCGTAAGCAGGCGCTGGACGTCCAGGGAGATGCAAGTTCTCAGGTGAATCAGCTGGGAAGTTTGATGTAACCTATCAAGTCCAACTAATGCCGCATAATCCTCAAAACGGAGTCTCCATTGGCGAAACGCTTGGTATGTTGCATCTTGTTGCAGGAGAGGTGGGGGATGGACCGTAGGCTTGCTAGAAACTGAAGGTGTATTCTCAGAGAAGCCAGGGGGTGGGGGAACAGGTGTAAAAGGAGGTGCAATCATGGGGTTAGGTTGCTGGGGTTGCGATGCCGCAATCTGTCCTGATAGCAAGGAGAAAAGAGAACATGAAACCGCTGGTTGTCTTCCTGTCTTGATTGCTCCATCTGTAGTCTGAAGTTCTGCTCCTCCTTGTCGTCGTCGGTCTTGCTCTTGCATGCTGGAAGTCTGCAGAAAGTGATATAATAGAAGTATGTCATTATTCTGGTCTCCTGTCCTATTGGAAGTCAGGGAGGAGGGAGAGTGGCTGGTATCTTCTCAGCAGTGGGGGAGGTGCACAGGTACCTCGTCTCTCATCAGACCCTGCGTTGAATCTCGCCTGATCCGCTGTCTGCTCCTCTGTCTCATCCAATAAATCATTAGCTTTTCCTCTTGTTGAGCCATGTCGTTGCGGTGTCGTAAGAGAGCTTGAGATCAGTAGAATGCAGAAAAATATCCAAGTCGCTGTATGTAAGCGAAAGAAAGCACTTTGGATATTTAAAACTTACAATGTTTGTCAGTGCCCTTGTGAAATAAGCGGCAGTCGGGTGGGGTGAGTGAGTGTTGCGAGCTAGCGACCAGAGGGAGGCGGGGAGGGTGAGAGTGCCTCTGGGGAGCGCCTCGGGCCTCAGTCACCATCGATGCATGACGAGGGGAGGATGTATGGTGGGGGCTCCCGAGAAAACAGGCGCTAGGTGGGGGCTCCCGAGAAAACAGGCGCTAGAGTTCAAATGTCCTGAAGAAAGCTTGGCAAGGACACTTTAATATAATGCAACACAACACTATAGCACACTGTCACTCTAACCCTGCACTGCACAAACACTGTATCACTCTTGGAGACACTGTAGTAAACTGTCGTTGATATCTTGAGTCACTGTAAGGAATCCAATGTGCGAGACGAGAAGAAAGGGGCAATGGCGGTCGTCTTCTTGGAGTCCATAACGTGCGGTTACTCACTGCGCCATGTGTGGGATGCTGCCACATACATCCATGCAAGAAATGGAATGAAGGGGTGACAAATTAAATCCATAGGTTCTTTAAAATCTTGTAATGAAGATAAACAGACATCAAGACGACAGTAGCGGGAAGCAGGTCAGCGCTTGTCACTACAATGACCACTGGACAGTGACTGACTATGCATATGGCGGGAAATAAAGGCAGTGTTGACACATCTAATTACATTGTTGCCACGATGCATAATGAAATAGTGGTCTCACAGTATGTGCAATGGGAAATATACATGGAAACATAAATATAATTCCTCTATAGAATAATGCAAAGCAAATGTCAAAATGTTCATAAACTGTACGTAATGTAATTAATATACAGCCTAACATTAAATATCTATACACCCAGAACTTGAGGAGTTGATCCCTGTCCCGTAGCAACTGCCAGGACTAACCAGTCGTCGAGATACCTCAAAAGATGTATCCCTGACGAGTGGACCCAAGCAGACACCAGAGTGAACACTCACGTGAACACCTGTGGGGCGGTTGAGAGACCGAAGCAAAGTGCCCTGAATTGGTACACTGTCCCGTCGAGGATGAAGCGGAGGTACTTCCTGGAGGATTGATGAACGGGTATCTGGAAATACGCGTCCTTCAAGTCCACTGAAAGCATGAAGTCGTTCTCCCTGATGGAGTCGAGCACAGAGCGTGCCATCTCAATCGTGAACCGAGACTGGCGAACGAATCGGTTCAGGGGAGAGAGATCTATCACCGGGCGCCAGCCCCCGAAGACTTCTCCACCAGGAAAAGACGGCTGTAGAAGCCCGGTGACCGATCCCTGACGATCTCCACAGCTCCTTTGCTCAGCATGGCTTGGACTTCCTGCCAAAGTGCTACGTCCTTGGATGTTCCTGGTACGTAGGTCTGAAGGTGGACCGGGTTGGAGGTGAGGGGTGGCCGAGACTCGAAGGGTAGTAGATACCTCTCCCAAAGGACGTCTACTATCCAGGTCTCCGCTCCATAGCACTGCCATGTTGCCCAATGGCTTGCCAGGCACCCCCCCACTTCCGGCAGCAGGTGAGGGGGAACGCCGTCCCTAGCGTTTCCCACCTCTCTTCGACTTCTTCTTCCCAGCTCCCCCTCGTGAGAAGGAGGGCTGGGAGGAGGGCTGGTTATGGACGCTCCTAGAAGAAGTTGGAGGCAGAACCTTTCCCCTGGGCTTTGACGATGCGATCGTCTTGGCCGCAGAGGAAGCGCTAACCTAGCTCTTGAGCTTGGGTGCAGTAGCTCGAGGCTGCCCAGACGCCTTCGAGACTGCCTGGTGTACTAGACGGTCACTGTCATCAGTGCGCCGTCGCTCCATCGCAGCGTCCACCATCTCTCCAGGGAAGAGAGAGGAGGAACTCCGCACCGGTCCGTTGCGAAGACCCAGAGCCGCCTCACACCCAGCCACCCTGGTCGCTCAGGTGAGGACTGTGTCCCTACGCCGAAGAACCAGGTTGGCCCACAAGTTTGCCTTCTGGTGGGCTAGGTAGGAGATGGCTCTACCTCCAGACTGGCACAGCCTCCCGAAAGCCGAGTCACCTTCAGGAGTGATATTTCCCGAGGTGGCCGCGACCTTAGACACCGTGAGACCACAGGTCTAACCAGGAGACTGCTTCGAATGCCGCCATGGTGGTTGATTCCAAGGCAAGTGCCTCTTGCTGCGAGAAATGATATTGTCATGTTACAATAAAGTTTTATACATACTTACCTGACAGATATATACTTAGCTATAGACTCCGTCGTCTCCGACAGAATTTCAAATTTCGCGGCACACGCTACCGGTAGGTCAGGTGATCTACCGCCCTGCCCTGGGTGGCAGGACTAGGAACCATTCCCGTTTTCTAATCAGAATTCTTCTCTTCCACCTGTCTCCTGCGGGGAGGCTGGGTGGGCCATTAATCGTATATATCTGTCAGGTAAGTATGTATAAAACTTTATTGTAACATGACAATATCATTTTTATACATTCAACTTCCCTGCCAGATATATACTTAGCTGATTAGCACCCATTGGTGGTGGGTAAGAGACAGCTAACTACTGAAATAGACAGGTAAACAACATATGTTGTAGGTATTAATAAACCTTGGTTCCCTACCTTATTAGGCTGAAGACTTCGCGGCTACTGCCTTGGAGTCTGCTTAGCCTCAAGAGCCTCAGCGAGATATTGATCTATGGCTAAGAGTTCTTGTGGGTCTGCCAATGGGGTCTTATCCACTTACTCGGCAGAGCCTAAAGGCCTTTGTCATTGGGTGCTATTCCACTAACATGACAATACACCTTGTTCAAGGAGCACAACACCGATCCTGATCACCTGATCCTAACATCCATGTTAGTTCTAAGATTGCAAGGAGTTATCCCCGAACTCCTTACAAACAACCAAAAACTCGAAACATAATTACACTTTCATTTATACAAAATATACAAAAAAAATTTTGTACTCCCCGACTAGCCATACATATCCTTGATCCCCTACCAGCAATGACACTATGCGCCCGTGCGACATCCGTGAGCTTGCTAATAGAAAACCAAGCACATATCTGACAAGAGGGTTTATGTACGATAAAATCAAATATTTTAAGGATCAGTCTTTGCTCCAAGACCCAGCACTGTATCTGCTGATACAAATGGACCTAGAGAGAAGCACTTCTCATAGGTCACTCTCAACACCTTCAGATAATGAGATGCAAACACTGAATTGCACCTCCAATACGTAGTCTCAATGATATTTTTAAGAGACATATTCTTTTGGAACGCCAAGACGTTTGCTACTGCTCTCAACCTCATGGGTCTTAACCTTTAGAAGACCGAACGGATTCCTCCGAGCAGTTTCTTGTGAGCGTCCGTAATTACGCTTCTCACAAAGAAAGCCAAGGCGTTCTTGGACGTGAAGTCTTTTGGGGTTCTTCACAGCACACCCAAAGACCTTGTTGACAAGCTCCCATCTGTCTCTTCCTCTCTAAATAAATTTTAAGAGCTCTCACTGGACAGAGAGACCTCTCTGTCTCTCTGCCTACGAGGTTAGATAGACCTTTTACTTCAAAGCTTCTGGGCCAAGGTTTTGACGGGTTTTCGTTTTTCGTTCTTACGCCAGAAACATTGTCTGGAACGAACAGATGGCAGCATCTCCTTTGAACCCCACTGTGGAATCTAGAGCGTGCAATTCGCTCGTCCTCTTGGCTGTAGCGAGAGACAACAGGAATAAGCATTTCCTAGTGACGTCGCGGAAGGAAGCCAGATGTAAAGGCTCGAATTTATCCGATGAAAGGAATTTCAGGACCACGTCCAGATTCCAACTAGGTGTTCTAGGAGTTGCTGCTTTTGAAGTTTCAAAGGATCTAATTAGATCGTGTAGATCTTTGTTGTCTGCAATAACTAGCCCTCGATTTCTAAATACTGAAGACAGCATGCTTCTGTATCCCTTTATTGTTGAGACAGATAGGTGAGATTCCTCTCTCAGAAAGAGGAGGAAATCGGCAATATTCACTATAGAGGTACTGGAGGAGGACAGCTTCTGACTCTTACAACCACCTCCTGAGCTTCCCACTTCGATTGTATACTCTTCTCGTCGAAGCTCTGCGGGCTCTAGCGATAGAGCCCGCAGCCTTGCGAGAAAAGCCCCTCGCTCTGACAAGTCTTTCGATAGTCGAAAGGCAGTCAGAGCGAGACCTGGGAGGTTGTGATGAAACCTCTCGAAGTGGGGTTGTCTGAGTAGATCTGGTCTGTTTTTGGAAGAGATCTGGGGAAGTCCACTATCCACTCCAGTACCTCCGTGAACCATTCCTGGCTGGCCAAAATGGGGCTATTAGTGTCAACTTCGTGCTCTTTGAAGCTACGAACTTCCTGAGCACTTTCCCCCAGGATCTTGAACGGGGAAGGCGTAGGCGTCCACACCGACCAATCCAGGAGAAACGCGTCTATTGCGAAGGCTCTCGGATCTTCCACTAGAGAGCAAAAGATCTCTACTCTTTTGGAGAGGAACGTCGCAAACAGGTCTATGTGAGGTCTCCCCCACAGGGACCAAAGACTTCGACACACTTCTTCATGTAGAGTCCATTCTGTGGGAAGGACCTGATTCCTCCTGCTCAGTCTGTCCGCTCTCACATTCTTTATCCCTTGTACAAATCTTGTGAGGAGAGTTATGCCTCTTTCCTCTGTCCAGGTTAACAGGTGTTTTTGTTAACTGAAGAGGGAGAAAGAGTGAGTGCCTCCCTGCTTGCGTATGTAAGCCAGAGCCGTGGTGTTGTCCGAGTTTATCTGTATCACCCCGCCTCTGACTATCTCTTCGAAGAACTTTAAGGCTAGGTGTATGGCCACTAGTTCCTTGCAATTGATGTGCCAAGACACCTGTTCCTTTGTCCAGGTGCCTGACACCTCCCTTGCTCCTAGCGTCGCTCCCCATCCCGACTCCGAAGCGTCGGAATATACACTTGGTCTGGGTTCTGCAGGGCAAGCGATACGCCTTCGTTCTTTTGAAGAGGAAGGATCCACCACTTCAAGTGATCTTTTATCTCTTGTGGAAGCGGAAGATGTCCGAGAGATTGTCCCGTCTTCCAACTCCACACCCCCCCTTTCAGGAAAAACTGAAGAGGGCGAAGGTGAAGCCTCCCCAGAGAGAAGAACTTTTCTAGTGAGGACAGGGTCCCTAAAAGGCTCAGATAATCCCTCGCTGAACTGTTCTTTCTCTAAGAAGCTCGGAGATTTTCGACAAACCTCGAGTGATTCTTTCTCGCGAAGGAAATACTCGAAAACCCCGAGAATCCATCTGAATCCCCAGATAGACCAAGCTCTGGCTGGGGATCAGCTGCGACTTCTCGAGGTTCACGAGTAATCCCAGCGATTCTATCATGTTTCTTGTTACTGATAAGTCCTCCAAGCACTGAATCTCCGACTTGGCCCTGATCAGCCATTCGTCTAAGTAGAGGGAGATGTTTATTCCCTCTAGGTGAAGCCATCTTGCCCCCCTGAATTGAAAAATGATATTGTCATGTTA
The DNA here is from genome assembly GCF_015104395.2 of Macrobrachium nipponense. Classification (NCBI taxonomy): domain Eukaryota; kingdom Metazoa; phylum Arthropoda; class Malacostraca; order Decapoda; family Palaemonidae; genus Macrobrachium; species Macrobrachium nipponense. The sequence continues at coordinate 18,088,979 of NC_061098.1, read as the reverse complement.
CAATAAAGTTTTATACATACTTACCTGACAGATATATACTTAGCTATAGACTCCGTCGTCTCCGACAGAATTTCAAATTTCGCGGCACACGCTACAGGTAGGTCAGGTGATCTACCGCCCTGCCCTGGGTGGCAGGACTAGGAACCATCCCCGTTTTCTAATCAGAATTCTTCTCTTCCACCTGTCTCCTGCGGGGAGGCTGGGTGGGCTATTAATCGTATATATCGTCAGGTAGTATGTATAAAACTTTATTGTAACATGACAATATCATTTTATACATTCAACTTCCCTGCCAGATATATACTTAGCTGATTAGCACCCATTGGTGGTGGGTAAGAGACAGCTAACTACTGAAATAGACAGGTAAACAACATATGTTGTAGGTATTTATAAACCTTGGTTCCTACCTTATTAGGCTGAAAGACTTCGCGGCTACTGCCTTGGAGTTTGCTTAGCCTCAAGAGCCTCAGCGAGATAATGATCTATGGCTAAGAGTTCTTGTGGGTCTGCCAATGGGGTCTTATCCACTTACTCGGCAGAGCCTAAAGGCCTTTGTCATTGGGTGCTATTCCACTAACATGACAATACACCTTGTTCAAGGAGCACAAAACCGATCCCGATCACCTGATCCTAACATCCATGTTAGTTCTAAGATTGTCAGGAGTTATCCCCGAACTCCTCACAAACAACCAAAAAACTCGAAACATAATTACACTTTCATTACAAAATATACAAGAAAAAAAATTTTGTACTCCCCTACTAGTCATACATACCCTTGATCCCCTACCAGCAATGACACTCTGCTCCCGTGCGACAGTAGTGAGCTTGCTACTAGAAAACCAAGCACATATCTGACAAGAGGGTTTATGTACGATAAAAACACAAAATTAAGGATCAGTCTTTGCTCCAAGACCCAGTACTGTATCTGCTGATACAAAAGGACCTAGCGAGAAGCACTTCTCATAGGTCACTCTCACGTCCTTCAGATAATGAGATGCAAACACTGAATTGCACCTCCAATATGTAGTCTCAATGATATTCTTCAGAGACATATTCTTTTGGAACGCCAAAGACGTTGCTACTGCTCTTACTTCATGCGTCTTGACCTTTAGAAGACCGAAGGATTCCTCCGAGCAGTTCTTGTGAGCGTCCGTAATAACGCTTCTCACAAAGAAAGCCAAGGCGTTCTTGGACATGAGTCGTTTGGGGTTCTTCACTGCACACCCAAAGACCTTGTTGACAAGCTCCCATCTGTCTCTTCCTCTCTAAAATAGTATTTAAGAGCTCTCACTGGACAGAGAGATCTCTCTATCTCTCTGCCTACCAGGTTAGATAGGCCTTTTACCTCAAAACTTCTGGGCCAAGGTTTTGATGGGTTTTCGTTCTTTGCCAGAAACATTGTCTGGAAAGAACAGATGGCAGCATCTCCTTTGAAACCCCACGTGGAATCCAGAGCGTGTAATTCGCTCGTCCTCTTGGCTGTAGCGAGAGCCACCAGGAACAAGCATTTCCTAGTGACGTCGCGGAAGGACGCCAGATGTAAAGGTTCGAATTTATCCGATGAAAGGAATTTCAGGACCACGTCTAGATTCCAACTAGGTGTTCTAGGAGTAGCTGCTTTCGAAGTCTCAAAAGATCTAATTAGATCGTGTAGATCTTTGTCGTTAGCAATGTCCAGGCCTCGATTCCTGAATACTGAAGACAGCATGCTTCGGTATCCTTTTATTGTCGAGACAGATAGGTGTGATTCCTCTCTCAGAAAGAGGAGGAAATATGATATTGTTATGATACAATAAAGTTTCATACATACTTACCTGGCAGATATATACATAGCTAAGACTCCGTCGTCCCCGACAGAAATTCAAATTTCGCGGCACACGCTGCAGGTAGGTCAGGTGATCTACCGTCCTGCCCTGGGTGGCAGGATTAGGAAACCATTCTGTTTTCTATCATATTTTTTTCTCTTCCACCTGTCTCCTTGCGGGGAGGCTGGGTGGGCCCTAATCGTATATATCTGCCAGGTAAGTATGTATGAAACTTTATTGTATCATAACAATATCATTTTCATACAATTCAAACTTACCTGTCAGATATATACATAGCTGATTGGCACCCTTCGGTGGAGGGTAAGAGACAGCTACTATATGGAATAGACAGGTAAAACAACATATGTTTGTAGTATAAATAAAACCTTGGTTCCTACCTGATAGGTGGTAGACTTCGTGGGTGTTTGCCCAGTAGTCTGCATCACCTCAAGAAACTTTAGCGAGATATGTGATCTATGGCCAAGAGTTCTTGTGGGTCTGCCGAAGGGGTCCTTAATCCACTTACTCGGCAGAGCCTGAAAGGACTTTGTCAATGGGTGCTGATCCACTTATATGACAATACACCTTATGAAGGAGCGCAACACCGATCCCGATCACCTGATCCTAACACGAGGGTTCGCGCTCAAATTGGAAAGAGTTATCCCACACTCCTTTCAAAAACCCCAATAATTTCACTAAGTTAAAAACTTTAACTCAAAGTTAAGGATCAGTGTCGGCTCCTTATCCCAGTAACGTATCCGCAGAAACGTATAACCAAAAGAGAAGGATCTCTCGTAGTTAACTTGACATCCTTTGTGTAATGAGAAGTCAACACAGAGTTGCCTCTACCGTACAACACAGCTAATATGTCTTATATGACATATTGTTATGTAAAGAACAAGAATTTGCAAAAGCGCGCACTTCCTGCGCTTTTAATTCTCAGCTGTTGAAGGAATCAAGTCACTAATGAAGTGCTTAGAGATCTCCATGTTTCAAAGAAGACCAGGGCTTTCTTGAAATGGATCTCACCCGACTGAAGCCTGAAGCCTGGCAGGAACCTCGCGCCTGGCTGGTGCTTCGCTCTTGGTTGGCGCCTAGCGCTTGTCTGGTACCTTTCGCTTGACTGGCGCCTCGCATCTGGATGACGCTTCGCGTCTTAGCTGGAGATTCGCGCCTAGAGCCTGGCTTGCGCCTGGCTGGCTGCTCGCGCCTGGCTGGCGCTTTGTGCCTGCCTGGCGCCTGGCGCTGCCTGGCGCCTTGCGCCTGGCTGGCGTCTAGCTCCCTGGGTTGGAAGTGCGCCTTGCGCCTGCCTGGAGCTCGCGGTCGGCTTGCACCCGCGGCTGGCTGGACCGTCTTCGCGCCTGGCTGGCGTCGCGCGGCCTGGTGCGCCTGTGGCCTGCCTTGGCGCCTTTGTTGCCTGTCTTGGCGTTGGGTTTTGCGCCAGGTTGGCGCTTTGTGCTGCTGGCGCCTGCTGGACTTCGCCGCCTGGCTGGCTCGCCCCGGTTGGAGCGCCTTGCGCCTGCCTGGAGCTTCGCCGCTGGATGGTACCTCGCGCTGCCTGGTCGCCTCGCTCGTGCCTGGCGCCTCGCGCCTGGGTGGCTACCTCCCCACTTGCCGGAGCTTCGAGCTTGGTAGAGTCTCGAGGATGTCTGGCAATGTCCACAGGACACTCTTATCTGTCCTATATGTTCGCATCTAGCGCATCTGTGTCAGGTTTGTAGGCCCGGTCTTTCTCCTCATCAGACAATGACAGTGTTCTTGGGGCCTGTCTGCAGGTTTCTTCTTCCTTACTGACTGTGTCAGAAGGTCTTGAGTCGCCTTCTCAGTTAATGAACGAGAAATGTCCTTCACTACTGAGAAGGGAACAGTCAGACAAAGGCGGAGTACAGAAGCGCTGCCCTCTGAGCGTGGGAGACCGCTTTGGTTAAAAAGACACTATATACTGTCCTCTTTTAAGAAGACCTGCTCCAAACAAAGAGGAGATCTCAACCGAGCCATCCTGAACCGCTTTGTCTATACAAGACAAAATCACAGAAGGACTTCTGGTTCGAGTCCTTCAGAATCATGGGCTTTCTTGGACATCACCCCAAGGGACCAATCTAAGAAGTTGAAAACTTCCAATACATGAAAGAGTCCCTTGAGGAGATGGTCCAGTTCTGAAATGCCCCAAGTTATACGGGCAGAGTTCAAACCTTGTCTACGTGAAGCGTCAACTAAGGTCGAAAAGTCCGCTTCTGACGTAGACGGAAGAGAAATACCCCTATTCTCTCCCGTCTGATATCAAATGCCTCTTTTACCAGCTAGTCTCGCTGGAGGCATGCAGAAGACCGTTCTAACTAACCTTCTTCAACTTCATCCAAGAGTCTAAAGACTGAAGAGCCCTCTTCATCGAAATGGCGGGCTTCATTCTAAGAAAAACGAAGATTTCTTCGTCTTTGCACTCGAGAAAAGAGAGCGCGGAGAAGGAGGAGAGGCAGAGTCAAGTCGTCTCATACTCCTCTAGAAGCAAGGCTGTCAAAACATTATAGTTCGACAGTCCTTCTCTTCCTTGAAACTCCTCCTCCGAGTTTACTTCTAACTCGGGGTCTAGATGAGTCTCCGTTGCTAATTCAGTACGTCTTTCCTCTGGAGGAGACAAACTCCAAAAGGAGAGGGGCTAAGGGAATGATATTCCTTCCTCTTCCCCGCTTTAATAGTCCTGGAAGGCGCCAACAGCCCAGGCTTCTCTCCATAAATGGATGACGCTTCCCGCTTGGTGACGCTTCTAGTCAGCCAAGCGTCCTGGCTGACGCCTCCCGTTTAGTGTGGCTGCTGACGTCTGGATGAACGCCTCGCGCCTGGAAGACGCTTCGCTCTCAAAAGGCGTCCTAACTGGCGCCAAAATTTTGGTTGGAGCCTCGCGTCTAAAAGCAGCTTTAAATGACTATTCATGTCTTGACGACGTCTCACGTCTCTCTGGCGTTACGTGTCTTCCGTAAGATTCTCCCGATCTCGCTCTCGAAACCGAAGCCTCTGCGATATGTTTGGAAGCTTCACGTCTGCATGACGCCTTCGCTTCGCAGGGGAGAGAGGACGAGACTTCTTGATTGGAAGCGAACGTCCTTCCTACGAGGCGCTAACACTCCCACCAAAGAGGCCAGTTGCTCTTGTACTGGCAAAGATAATCTTCCTTGAAGCTTTTCCCACGTCATCTTCAATCGGGGGAGAGTAGGAAAAGGAAGCAGTCTATAGGAAGCCTGTTCGTCTTCTCACAACTCTTCCAATAAATGTTAAACATGTTAACAGTTATTATCGTCGATCGAGAAGGATCTCTTTGTTAACGCGAATAGGAGCGAAAAAAGAGATTCCTCGATGCTCTATGCGTATGATGAGTGTCGTGGAAATGGCCTAAGTGATTAAAGGGTGGGTAACGAAATCAGGAACGAATCTTGCCGTTACCGAGCTTGGTGTCCGAGAGTCTACTGGACTCCTAGGTTCATAACTCGCTAAAACGAGAAAATATTGGATGGTGCTCTTTGGCTCACTGCGCCAGGCTGGCGCTTCTGGCGCAAATTTTGCGCCAGGCTGGCGCTTCTGGAGCATTGCGCCAGGTTGGTACTTCTGGCGCGTTTGCGCCAGACTGGCGCTTTCTTCTAATTCTTTTTATGTTATGTGCCAGAAACAGCTGTGCCTTTATGGTACCCGACATCCTTTCACATGTTAATTCCGTTCTTAGTAGGAAAAAACTTTATATACGTAGTATAGTCCATTGTCAGGGAAACAAGTTCTGTCCAAAGAGAATGTTTCCCATCCGACTCATCCATCTTCTTCTGAGCTGGTACTCTAATAAGCTATGCTTTCGTAAGCCTGAGAGCATTACATAATATAATGTTCTGCTGCGATAGAATCCTTTAATAATGTTACCTACGGTAAACCGCATTGAAAGGTTGTACTATCTCTCTTATTGAAAGCTCTTAGCAAAAGGCATACAATTTTTATTTATGTTAGCTTAATTATCCCTCAATCCGAGGTTAAGACCGCGATTGTAGGGAGAGATACGGAAAGTTATTCCCTCCCGCAGGAGAGAGAGAGATTCACCCGACCGCTCATGACTGACACCTACATGGTACTGACAGTAACTGGCATAGGCGTACTGCGTTGGTCTCAGGCTCTCAGCGAAAGCAGTCCCCGCTTACTCTTCCAGAGTTGCCAGCTACTCCAATTAATAAAGGAATTTAATAAAATTATTATCGAACTTCAGGAAGTTCTTATTAAGCATATTTAAGCGAACAAGACTTCGATAAATCTAGAAGCTAAGTAGGCGTAGTCTTAACAATCCCTTTAAGCGTAGTCCTTCCTAGGAAAGACGTAGAAGGATACTTGTAATTGAGTTGCACAGAAAAGAAGTAACTACGGTATGTGTTTATGAATTGACCGTATCGTATTCTCATACAGCAGAAACTCTACTACCTTCTACTATCTTCGTTCTTTTCGTTAATAGAACGATAGAAAGAGTATATATATATATATATATATATATATATATATATATATATATATATATATATATATATATATATATATATATATATATAATATATATAGTATATATATATATCCTTAAGGAACGAAGTTAATCAAGGAACTCTTTAAATCTTCGTGATTTCTTCATAAATCGCGGAAGAGACAGAATTCCTGTTCATCACTAGGGTTTACGGAAGGAAGTAGATATTTTTCTATCTCGCCATCATACCCAAACATCGATGAGATCTTATTAAGAAAAACTCCCAAAGCTCTTGTCTCCTCAAAAACGAGGGAAGAGCATGGATGAAGGAGAGAGTCCGCATTGAGAGGAACTGCCTAACAAAGGAGTCTTCTGAATAATGAAAAGGGGCTTCTCTTAGTATCAGAATCCTTCTGACAAAAGCAACGGCCGCCTGTGCGACATCTTGCACATTTGCCAGGGGAAAGTTGTTCAAGTTAAAAATTCAAAGAGGATCTCGCGACTGACCTCTCTCTCTAATGAAGATTTTTGAAATCTTCTGACGCCTGGCGTCTGGATCCTTGCGCCTAGCGCCTAGCGTCTGGATAGTTCCGCGCGCCTGGATGTTCCGCACGCTAGAAAGGAGACTCGCTCCTGGAACGTTCCGCTTGCGTGGAAGGTCCCGTGCGCCCTAATAGATCCGAGCGCCTCTAGTCTTGTTATACGAGCCTCTTGCCAGAAAACGTTCAATGAAGCATCCTTCTGATTGCCATTCTACTATAAGGCTCCTTAGTTAAGCCGCCTGTTTTTCTCTTTGAAGGCGCCCCTTGCGCCAAGAAAAAAGTTCTGGAACGCGGCTCTCACTCAGTTGCTGGAACGCGGCTCGCGTTTATCTGTATGAACGAGGCTCGCGCTAGTCTGATGGAAACGCGGCTCGCGCTAGTCTGTTGGAACGCTCGGCTGTCTGTTTGGAACGTGGCTCGCTGCTGGCTGTTTGGAAACTTGGCTCGCGCTAGCTTGCTGGCTGGCTCTCAGCCTCTCGCTCAGTGAGTCAGTGTTCTCTTATTCAGAGAACGAGCCAGATCGTCCGAACTTCTAACATGTACATTCTTCGTCTTTCGGATGTAGATGAAGAAACGGAAGAACCAGACGCACTTTTTAAAGGCTGCCTTTGCAATGGCTTATCCCTGGCAGTCTGGGACGTTTTAACAGATCCCGCCGAGGAACGCCCGATCGGTGGGGATTCTCCATAACCTCCGTAAGGCTTTCGACTTTCCTTCTCCTGCTACCGTGGGCTTGTGAGTTTTGGAAGAGGTCTAGGCCTGAGAGCGAGACAGAGCCGATCGAACGCACCCTCTACTAATTAGGACGCCTTTCCAATGGCGAACTTGGCAGTCTGGGACGATCTACAGATCCTGCCGAGGGGACGCCTGATCGGTGGGGATTCTCCATAACCTCCGTAAGGCTTCGACTTTCCTTCTCCTCTGGGTATGTGAGCTTGGAAGAGGTCTAGGCCTGGGAGCGAAACAGAGCCGAACAGAACGCACCCTCCACTGCACTACAGTAAAATCACTTCTTACCTTTCAATAGCTCATATTTAGAGCTACCTTCCTTTGTCTTCAAATTGCAATATGAATTTGAAGATTCTGTGAAGTAAGAAGGAGATGAGGATACCACACTACTAGTAATGTTAATGCTCTAACTGCTCGTTTAGTACGAGAGCTATATAAACTTCTAAGGAAGCGTAAAACCTATTCTTCCTACATCGTCAAGAAGGAAGTTAGCTCAATCAATTCTAACATACTACACGTTATTAGAATACATATTAAAATTTTCCTTCTTGCAAACTATGTGATGTCTACCGAAAAGTTCGGTAGTTTTAAACCCGTAAACAATTCTTCGAAATTTTCGAAGCCAAAGTTATCAAAACAAATTAATATGCGTATGCCGAACCAAAGATCCAGTACTTCCCTGCAAAAGATAGCCCAGAAGATCGATGGCGATGAAATCCAAAAATCAAGTCCAGGAGGAAACTGCAAACGTTGTTTACATTCCAAGCGACAGAAAAATATGATAGAAAACAGGAATGGTTCCTAATCCTGCCACCCAGGGCAGGACGGTAGATCACCTGACCTACCTGCAGCGTGTGCCGCGAAATTTGAATTTCTGTCGGGGACGACGGAGTCTTAGCTATGTATATATCTGACAGGTAAGTTGATTGTATGAAACGGCAATATTCACTATAGAGGTACTGGAGGAGGACAGCTTCTGACCCTTACACCACCTCCTGAAGACTTCCCACTTCGACTGGTATACTCTTCTCGTCGAAGCTCTGCGGGCTCTAGCGATAGAGCCCGCAGCCTTGCGAGAAAAGCCTCTCGCTCTGACAAGTCTTTCGATAGTCGAAAGGCAGTCAGAGCGAGACCTGGGAGGTTGTGTATGAAACCTCTCGAAGTGGGGTTGTCTGAGTAGATCGTGTCTGTTTGGAAGCGATCTGGGGAAGTCCACTATCCACACTCCAGTACCTCCGTGAACCATTCCTGGGCTGGCCAAAATGGGGCTATGAGTATCAACTTCGTGCTCTTCGAAGCTACGAACTTCCTGAGCACTTCCCCCAGGATTTTGAACGGGGGAAAGGCGTAAGCGTCCACACCCGACCAATCCATGAGAAACGCGTCTATTGCGAAGGCTCTCGGATCTTCTACTAGAGAGCAAAAGGTCTCTATTCTTTTGGAGAGGAACGTCGCAAACAGGTCTATGTGAGGTCTCCCCCCACAGGGACCAAAGACTTCGACACACTTCTTCGTGAAGAGTCCATTCTGTGGGAAGGACCTGGTTTCTTTCTCCTGCTCAGTCTGTCGCTCTCACATTCTTGATCCCTTGAACAAACCTTGTGAGGAGAGTTTATGCCTCTTTCTTCCGTCCAGGTTAACAGGTGTCTTGTCAACTGAAAGAGGGGAGAAAGAGTGCGTGCCTCCTTGCTTGCGTATGTAAGCCAGAGCCGTGGTGTTGTCTGAGTTTATCTGTATCACCCCGTCTCTGACTATCTCTTCGAAGAACTTTAAGGCTAGGTGTATGGCCACAAGTTCCTTGCAATTGATGTGCCAGGGACACCTGTTCCTTTGTCCAGGTGCCTGACACCTCCCTTGCTCCCAGCGTCGCTCCCCATCCCGACTCCGAAGCGTCGGTAAACAACACTTGGTCTGGGTTCTGCAGAGCAAGCGATACGCCTTCGTTCTTTTGAAGCTGAGGGCAAATCCACCACTTCATATGATCTTTTACTTCTTGTGGAAGTGGAAGACGTCCGAGAGTTGACCCGTCTTCCAACTCCACACCTCTTTGAGGAAAAACTGAAGAGGGCGGAGGTGAAGTCTCCCTAGCGAGAAGAACTTTTCCAATGAGGACAGGGTCCCTAAAATGGCTCAGGTAATCCCTCGCTGAGCTGTTCTTTCTTTCTAAGAAGCTCGAGATTCTCGACAAACCTCGAGCGATTCTTTCTCGCGAAGGATATACCCGAAAACCCCGAGAATCCATCTGAATCCCCAGATAGACCAAGTTCTGGCTGGGGATCAGTTGTGACTTCTCGAGGTTGACGAGCAACCCTAGCGAATCTATCATGTTCCTTGTTACTTCTAAGTCCTCCAAGCACTGACTCTTCGACTTGGCCCTGATAAGCCAGTCGTCCAAGTAAGGTAGATGTTTTATCCCCTCCCCCTAGGTGAAGCCATCTTGCTACATTCGCCATCAGGTTGGTGAATACTTGTGGGGCTGTAGACAGTCCAAAGCACAGAGCCCTGAACTGAAAGATCTTGTCTCCTATCACAAAGCGAAGATATTTCTTTGACAAATGGTGAATGGGAACGTGGAAATAGGCGTCTTGCAGGTCCAGAGAGACCATCCAATCTCCTGGCGAAGCGCCGACATTACAGAGGCGGACGTTTCCATACGAAACTTCTTTTTCTGTACGAAGCGATTCAGAGCGCTTGCGTCCAGAACTGGCCTGCCACCCCCCCGATGCCTTTGGTACTAGAAAAAGGCGATTGTAAAATCCCGGGGAGTGTGGATCCTGCACAAGTTCGATGGCCTCTTTTTTCCCACATTTGCTCCACCATTTGAAGGAGAGTCTTTCGCATTAACGGGTCTCTGTACCTCGCTGACAGTTCCCGAGGCGTAGCTGTTAGGGGCGGGCTGTCGTCGAAGGGGATTACATATCCCTTCTTCAGGACCGACACTGACCAAGGTCGGCTCCCCTTTGTGCCCATACTCCTGCAAAGTTCAGGAGTCTGGCGCCCACTGGTGCTTGGAGGAGTAACAAGTCACTTCGATTTCTTGAAGGGCCTAAATGAAGACCTTCCTCTCTTTTCAGAGCTCTTCTTTCTGCAGGGGGACGAGCCCCGCTGCACCTCCACGAAAGGGGCTTGCTGAGTAGGACGAGATTCCTTCCTTAACCGTCGACCACTACCGGTTCGTCCTTTCTTGGACGTTTGCGTAAGTAGTCTTGTGTCGCCTTCTCAGTTAGCGAGCGAGATATCCTTCACTAACTGAGAAGGAAACAGATGATCTGATAGAGGGTCGAACAGTAAGGCAGTCCTCTGGCTCGGAGAAACCCCTTTCGATAAAAGGGGGAACCATACACTGATCTCTTTTTCAGGAGACCAGCACCAAAAAAGGGAAGCCACTTCACCCGAACCGTCCTGTACTGCCTTGTCCATGCAGGGACAGGACGCTATGGAGAATTCTGGTTTTCAGAAACTCCGGATCCTTAGATTTGTTGGCCAGAACTCCGAGTGACCAATCCAGAAAATTGAACACCTCTAAAGTGACAAAAAGTCCCTTTAGAAAGTGGTTCAACTCTGAAGTGCTCCCACGTCGCTCTGACCGATCCTAAGGAGTGACGTCTAGAGGCCTCCACTAAACTGGAAAAGTCGGCATCTGCAGAGGCGGGTAAAGAAAGACCCATAGTCTCTCTGTCCCATACCAAATACCTCTCTTCCCGTGCAATCTGGAAGGAGGCATGCAGAATACCGTCTTTCCTAACTCCTTCTTCTTGTCCATCCAAGAATCTAAAGAATGGAGTGCCTTCTTCATTGATATCGCAGGCTTCATTTTCAAAAAGGCCGACGATTTAGCCGTAGCTGAGCTCGAAAAGAGCGAACGAGGAGAAGGAGGAGCCGCAGGACTAAGAGAATTCTCCAAAGCTCGTTGTAGGAAGTCATGATGCCAAGAACTTTTAATAACTTAAAATGAAAGTCCCATCATTAAGTCAGAGGAGGTTCGTCGTCAGACAACTCGTCTAACCCTCGATCAGACGAAGGAGAAAGTTCACGTTTGGAGGGAGAGTCCTTCCAAGACCTCCTATGTTCTGAAGGAGAGGAGCTCCTATTTGGCGAAGAGTCATAAACCTCCAGGAAAGAGTCACCCGACTCTTTGACTCCTGCTCTTGACTCTTGCCTCCTGACTCCTGCCTCCTGGCTCCTGACTCCTGCCTCCCTGACTCCCTGACTCCTGCTCCTGACTCCGGACCCTGCCTCCTGACTCCGGACTCCTGCCTCCTGATCCGGACCCTGGCTCCTGCCTCCTGACTCCTGCCTCTGGCTCCTGGCTCCTGCCTCTTGCTCCTGCCTCTGCCTCTTGCTCTGGCTTGCCTCCTGGCTCTTGCCTCTTGCCTGGATGCCTCCACACTCTTGGCTCTGGGCTCTTGCCTCCTGGTTGACTCCTCACTCCTGGCTCTTGGCTCCTGCCTCCTGGGTGACTCCTCACTCCTGGCCGGTGCCAGACGTCTGATTGTTTCATCCAGGTTCGTACGGAAACCTCACCTCGAGTAGGAGTATCGATCCTGGAGGTAGATACCTCCATACGTCTGGAGGATCTTTTAATAGGAAGGGAAGTGTCTTCCTTCTAGGAGGCTCCTTTGACAGGACTCCTACAAACGACGAAATCTGTTCCTGCATCGCCATCATGAACCTCTTAGTAGCCTCCGTCTTTATCCTCTTCGGGAGGAGGGGAAGGAGGAGGGGAGGAGTCCATAGCCTCCACCTCCTGCCTCCTTCTCACTCTGGTTGAAAGAATGGCTCTTCTTGCCTTCTTCACTCCCGATGGAGACTCCTCAGGGAAGTTTTCAGGGCTCGAGTCAATAGTCGGCGCCCTCCAACTCCTCTTGAGAGGCCGAGATCGATCGGAATCTCTCCAATCACGTCTCGGTGATTGAAGATCCCGGACGACGAGAAACACTCACGTAGGACGCTTTTACAATAGCGGTCCTTGGCAGTCTGGGGTGTCACAGAAACCGCCGAAGGGGACACCTGATCGGTGGGGATTCTCCACAACCTCCTTTCGGCTTTCGACATTCCTTCTCCTCTGGGCATGTGAGCTTGGAAGAGGTCTAGACCTAGGAGCGTTGCTGAGCCGACCAGATGCCCCCTCCACTACACTGGGGACACTCATATCACTGTCCACTGACAAATCACTAGCCTTACCTTGTATGGCAGCCATTTTGTTTTCCATCAACTTGAAGGCTGCTTTTAGATCTGCAAGTTCTTTCGCTGGATCTAAAGGTTCTGCAATAGGAGAAGGGGCTGCAATGGAAGGAGAAGTAGCAATACTTACCCTTGGGGAAGATCCCAAGCTTGGAATTAGTTCAGATCTAGAACTACTTAAACTTCTATGAGAAGCCTTCCTCACTCTTTCTCTTTCTAACTTTTTTAAATAATTAGTTAGATTCTTCCATTCGCTCTCACTCAAGTTCTCACATTCCTTACAAGTATTAGTAAAAGAACATTCATACTCCCTGCACCTCTTGCATACAGTGTGAGGGTCTACCGAAGCTTTCGGCAACCTCACCTTACAGCCTACATTCACACAACGTCTCACAACCATACCAGAGTCAGACATATTTAAAGAAAAATCCAAAATCAAGTCCACAAAACAGTCCACAAAAGCGTATGCCAATCCAACAATCCAGATACGTCACCAAAAGTCGGTCAAGAAGATCAATTGCCGGTGAAAAAAGAAAAACCAATCGAGAGGAACCAACAACAATGTTGATGGTCCGGCGACAGAAGAATTCTGATTAGAAAACGGGGATGGTTCCTAGTCCTGCCACCCAGGGCAGGGCGGTAGATCACCTGACCTACCTGTAGCGTGTGCCGCGAAATTTGAAATTCTGTCGGAGACGACGGAGTCTATAGCTAAGTATATATCTGGCAGGGAAGTTGAATGTATAAAAATCTTGTCTCCTATTACAAACCGAAGATATTTCTTTGACAAATGGTGAATGGGAACGTGGAAATACGCATCTTGCAAGTCCAGAGAGACCATCCAATCTCCTGGACGAAGAGCCGACATTACTGAAGCGGCCGTTTCCATGCGGAACTTCTTTTTCTGAACAAAGCGATTCAGAGCGCTTACGTCCAGAACTGGTCTCCACCCCCCCCGATGCCTTTGGTAATAGAAAAAGGCGATTGTAAAATCCCGGGGAGTGTGGATCCTGCACAAGTTCGATGGCCTCCTTTTCCCACATTTGTTCCACCATTTGAAGGAGTGTCTTTCTCATTACAGGGTCTCTGTACCTCGCTGACAGTTCCCGAGGTGTAGATGTTAGGGGAGGGCTGTCCTCGAAGGGGATTACGTATCCTTTCTTTAGGACCGACACTGACCAAGGGTCGGCTCCCCTTTTTGCCCATACTCCTGCAAAGTTCAGGAGTCTGGCGCCCACTGGTGCTTGAAGGAGCAACAAGTCATTTGGTTTTCTTGAAAGGTCTAAAGGAAGACCTTCCTCTCTTGTCAGAGCTCTTCTTTCTGGCAGGGGGACGAGCCGCTGCACCTCCACGAAAGGGCTGCTGAGGAGGACGAGAGTCCTTCTTAATCGTCGACACTACAGGGCGTCCTTTCTTGGTGACGTTTGTACTAGTAGGTCCTGTGTCGCCTTCTCAGTTAGTGAGCGAGATATATCTTTCACTAACTGAGAAGGAACAGATGATCCGACAGAGGGGCGAACAATAAAGCAGTCCTCTGGCTCGGAGAAACCCCTTTTGATAATAGGATCCATATACTGATCTCTTCTTCAGAAGACCAGCACCAAAAAGGGAAGCCACTTCTCCCGAACCGTCCTGTACTGCCTTGTCCATGCAAGACAGGACGCTATGGAGAATCTCTGGGTTTTTAAGAAACTCCGGATCTTTAGATTTGTTGGCCAGAACTCCGAGTGACCAATCCAGAAAGTTGAACACCTCTAAAGTGACAAAAAGTCCCTTTAGAAAGTGGTTCAACTCCGAAGTGCTCCACGTTGATCTGACCGATCCTAAGGAGTGACGTCTAGAGGCCTCCACTAAATTGGAAAAGTCCGCATCTGCCGAGGCAGGAAGAGAAAGACCCATAGTCTCTCCTGTCCCATACCAAATACCTCTCTTTCCATGGAGTTTGGAAGGAGGCATGCAGAATACAGTCTTTCCCAACTCTTTCTTCTTGTCCATCCAAGAATCTAAAGAATGGAGTGCCTTCTTCATAGAAATGCAGGCTTCATTTTCAGAAAGGCCGAAGATTTTGCCGTAGCCGAGCTCGAAAAGAGAGAACGAGGAGAGGAGGAGCCGCCGGACTAAGAGAGTCTCCAAACTCTTGTAGCAACAATGAGGCTAAGACCTTATAATTCGAGAGTCCTTCATTTGCAGGAGCTTCGTCATCAGACAAATCGTCTAAACCTCGATCAGACGAAGGAGAAAGCTCTCGTTTGGAGGGAGAGTCCTTCCAAGACCTCCTACGATCTGAAGGAGAGGAGCTTCTATTTGGAGAAGAGTCATAAATTCCAGGAAAGAGTCTCCGACTCCTGCCTCCTGGCTCTGCTCTTGACTCTTGCCCTCCTGACTCTGCCTCCTGCTCCTGCCTGGCTCTTGCCTGTCCTGACTCCTCCTGGCTCTTGACTCTTGCCTCCTGACTCCTGCCTCCTGCTCTTGCTCTTGCCTCCTACTCCTGCCTTCCTGGCTCTTGACTCCTGCCTCCTGACTCCTGCCGTCCTGGCTCCTTGCTCCTTGCCCCTGACTCCTTGGTCCTGGCCTCCTGATCTGCCTCCTGACTCCTGCCTCCTGGCTCTTGACTCTTGCCCTCCTGACTCCTGCCCCTTCTCCTGACTCCTGGCCATTCCTGACTCCGGACTCCTGGCCTCCTGACTCCTGCCTCCTGACTCCTTGACTCCTGACCTCCTGACTCCTGCCTCCTGCCTCCTGGCCTTTCCTCTGGCCTCCTGGCCTCCTTGCTCCTGCCTCCTGACATCCTGACTCCTTGACTCCGCCCTGACTCCTGCCTCCTGCCTCTAGCCTCCTGACTCCTTGCCTCTTGCCTCCTGGCTCTTGCCTCTTGACTCCTGGCTCTTGACTCCTGCCTCCTTGACCTCCTGACTCCTGGCCTTCCTGCCCCTGACTCTTGCCTCCTGCCTCCTGACTCCTGCCTCCTGCCTCCTGGACTCTTGCCTCTTGCCTCCTGGCTCTTGACTCTTGCCTCCTGACTCTTGGCCTCCTGGCTCCTGACTCCTGCCTCCTGACTCTTGCCTCCTGCCTCCTGACTCTTGCCTCCTGACTCCTGCCTCTTGCCTCCTGACTCCTGCCTCCTTGCCTCCTGCTCTTTGACTCCTGCCTCCTTGACTCCTGACTCCTGCCTCTCCTGCCTCCTGACTCCGGAACCCTCCTGCTCCTTGCTCTTGACTCTTGCCTCCTGACTCCTTGCCTCCTGGCTCTGACTCCTGCCTCCTGACTCCTTGCCTCCTGACCTCCTCCTCCTTGACTGGCCTTCCGCCTCCTGCTCTTGCTCTGCCTCCTGACTCATGCCTCCTGCTCCTGGACTCCTGCCTCCTGACTCCTGCCTCCTTGGCCTCCTGACTCCTTGCCTCCTGACTCCTGCCTCCTTGCCTCCTGACTCCTGCCATCCTGCCCCCTGGCTCTTGACTCTGCCTACCTGACTCTGCCTCCTGCTCCTGACTCCTGCCTCCTGACTCCTTGAACTCCTGCTCCTGCCTCCTGACTCTTGACTCTTGACTCCTGCCTCCTGCCTCCTGACTCCTGCCTCCTGACTGCCTTCCTGGACTCCTGCCTCCGACTCCTTGCCTCCGGCCCTCCTTGCCCTCCTGAATCCTTGCCTCCCTGGCTCCGGCTCCTGGCCTCCTGCCTCCTGCCTCCTCCTCCTGACTCCCTTTGCCTCCTGGCTTCCTTGCCTCCTGGCTCGCCTCCTGACTCCGGCCTCCCTGCTCCTGCCCTCCTGACTCCTTGCCTCCTGCTCCTGCCTCCTGACTCCTTGCCCTCCTGGCTCTTTGCCTCCTGGACTCCTGCCCTCCGACTCCGGACTCCTGCCTCCTGCTCTTGACTCTGCCTCCTGACTCTTGCCTCCTGGCTCCTGACTCCTGCCTCCTGACTCCTGCCTACTGCCTCCTGCCTCCTGACCTGACTTTGACTCCTTGACTCCTGCCTCCTGTACTCCTGCCTCCTGACTCCGGCTCCGCCTCCGACTCTTGCCTCCTGGCTCCTGCCTCCTGATCCTGACTCCTGACTCCGGACTCCCTGCCTCCTGACTCCTGCCTCCTGACTCCTGACTCCTGCCTCCTGGCTCCTGCCTCCTGATCTGCTCCTGCTCCGCCTCCTGACTCCTGCCTCCTGACTCCTGCCTCCTGGATCCTGCCTCCTGACTTTGCCTCCTGGCTCCTGCCTCCTGACTCCTGCCTCCTGACTCCGGATCCTGCCTCCTGCTCCTGCCTCCTGACTCTGCCTCCGGGTCTGATCCTGCCTCCTGATCCGGACTCCTGCCTCCTGACTCCGCCTCCTGACTCCGGACTCCTGCCTCTCTCTCTCTCTCTCTTCTTGCTTGGTGAGACGTACCCGCGTGAAGTCAGATTAATCAACAGATATCACAAGTTTAACATACGACTAGAATTTGAGAAATATCTAGAAGTGTTCGGGTGAACCTATCGGTGATAAGATTAGTGTGAAAATAGTAGGATAAAGCGTCTTCTAAGTTAGTTTATCAAGTGTAATACTATAAATCAGAACAAGATGGCAGTCAGTTCCAACTGCGGGAAGAGGTGGCGTAATTTGGCGTGTCTAGCAGATTCGCAATACGATGAGGTAGCAGGAAGGGAACTGGCATTTCTCATCTATGAAATCAGCAACAGTCCTAACCAAAAAGATACAAAAGCATTCATAGATATATTAGAAGGATATAATCCTTCAAACTGGAACAAATCTAATGAAAACATCTTGAAAATAATTGAAGAAGTTCCAAATAAAATCCAAGTGGTCAAGAGACCTCATAAAGAAAAATATACATAAACCAACATATTCCGACAAAGAAAATGAATAAGGTGAATCTTGTGAATATCCTAATTGATGCATTAGGAAAAAGAATGCCAAAAGCATGCAAACTGTGTAAGGTTTGGTATAGCATAGTCATCACAAAACCTAATCAGAAAATGTGCTGCATGCAACATTCCGACCCATCCACAGTGTGCTGAGGTAATACAAGATTTGAGAAAAGATACAAGAATTTTTTTGTTCAAACATGTCTATCATGGATAAACAATGTTATTAAATCAAGATTGAATGTACAAATAGTTGAGGATGAAGAAGCGAAGAAAGGGGGGGGAGGAAGGTAAGGAAAAGAAGAAGAAAAAGAAGAAGAGGAAAACGGAAGAGAAGTAAACAAAAATGAAATGACAGAAAAAAATAAGGAAAACAAAGAACAAGATAAAAGTATGGATGCAGATACTCATTGATACTACATATGAGGCAATAAAGCAGCATACCTACGAAGAAATAAATTACGATATGACAACAGAAAAGCAAATCCCGAAGAGGCTCTACCCAGATCTATACAATGACGGGAAAGAGGAAAAAAATAGACAAGAAAGACAAAATCTGCAACCTTTTGAAAAGAGGGAATTGCAGATTTGGAGAAAGATCCTTACTACAACATCCTAAGATATTGTCAAAACTATGAAATATATGGTAAATGTGCATACTTAGATGGATATGGGGATGATTGCAGAGATCTGCATCCAAAAATATGTAAAAACCTAAAAGAAGGAAAAGGATGTAAGTTCGACAAAAAATGCAAATATATGCACCCTGTAGCCATGAATCATAATCAAATAAATAACCAACCAAGTAATAAAATCCAAAATAAGAAAGAAACAAATAAAGAGAGAAATCAAGAATATCAGGTAAAAGAGAAAAGCAAACCACCAATGAGATATGCAGAGGTGTCAGCAAAAAATTTCAAAGCATCAGCTTCCGAAACTTCTACTCAAGACTTTCTACCAATAATCGATGATGTCTCAATCAGTCAGAGCCATCTGTGGCTCAGCCAGCGGAGCAAACCGTCCTGCACATACTGGGTACACAAGATGAAAAGTCGGGATAGGAGGTAGTCAGTGTGAGCAGTGTTACTTTATGGTGGCCGCGCCAGGCTTTGCAAGGCCACAGATCCCGCAGTAGAGAGACGTAATACAGATGCTCGTCATTTTAAACCGGCGTTTTCATTTTTATTGAAGAACAGAAACGATCTTGTTTTTGACTTACTTATATGTTAACTTCACTTCATAAAAAGTGAAAAGTGTCTAGTGAGAGGGGCTACTCTCTCTCTCTCTCTCTCTCTCTCTCTGACTCCTGGCACAAGTTGGTATTATTCATGCCACTTCTATCTTTATTACCTTCATAGTATTATGTGGACGGGCACGTGTGTACAAAAATTGCCAAGAAATTACAAGTAGTCTCAATAGGTGATCGGTGATTGATGAAGATCAAACGCTGTCAGTACAGAGGCCCCAAGATCATCCAAGGGGTTAGGAACTTAAGGTTATAAACAGTCTTGTTTCATAATCCGCTGATAAACGGAGTGATAACACGCAGAAGCTTCTCTTTTACAGAAACTGGTTTATAGATAATAGGAAATACATTACAGATAATAAATTTTGGTTGTGTTATTGGTATGAAATTGCTGACAAATAAAGCTGTAGGTACATTTCTTTACTTTGTTACTAGCTCAATAGGCCTATGCAAGATCTTAATTTCCTGCAAGGCCTACTATAGACCTTTGTTTCCTGTATCTGTGCACACGGATTATTATTGACACGTTTTCGAAATAATCCATTGCCCCTTCAGTTGGTCCCGGGTGCATTTAATTGTGTACCTGGAGGTGGTTAGTTGATTTTGGTTGGTTGCAGTCATGGTGGAAAAGGGCAAAGAAGCTAGCGACCTCATCCAAAAGATTTGCTGGATACCTGGATGGTTAGGCTTAACCAAGTGTTTGTGTGTATATATATATATATTATATTGCGTGGATATGAAGGTACGTTGGTTGAATATAGAAATTTTTTCTTACAGCGTAGCCTAAACAAACTATTTTCCATATTAGCTTAGAAAAACACATTTCAAATAAGAAATACTCTCACTTTGCATTCTTAAAACTTACGTTTCTGACGCTATCAAGCAGTTACGAAGAAATATGACGCGTTGAGTACTGCCAGTCTTTCTTTAATGATGATAATGTCTTGAAACGGGTTACAGTAGTTAACTTGAAAGTAGTATCATACTGGTATAAATTCTCTCTCTCTCTCAATCCTCTCTCTCTCTCTCTCTCTCTCTCTCTCTCTCTCTTCTCTCTCTCTCTCTCTCTCTCATACATGCAACAATGAATAGAAAACCAAAAAATAAACTAATGTGAGTAGCATAGACTCGAGAGAGAGAGAGTAGAGAGAGCGAGAGAGAGAGAGAGAGAGAGAGAGAGAGAGAGAGAGAGAGAGAGAGAGAGAGAGCTGGTAC
>NC_061098.1:18057889-18068416 GCF_015104395.2 Macrobrachium nipponense | reverse complement strand
AGAAGTCTTCCGATTTTCCTACAAAAAATTATCGTTATGATAAAAACCATTAAAGTCAGAACAAGCTCGATTCACCTTAAGAGTGCATGGATATTTATTTTTATTTTTTTTATATTCTTAAACAATTGGTTGCACCGACCTTGTGATTAGGCAACTGGGTGGAAAATTGATTATTGTAACGGTGTGTTGTCATTGCTTACTATATTAAAGGTCGTAGGATTTTTCTAATACTATCCACATAAAATAAAGATATTTTATAATTTACGGATAAACCATAATCCAAGAAAAAGAATTCCTGAGCAAGGAAAAAGGGGCAACAGAAATATTTAAACCAAAGTATACTAGAGATTAAAAAGCTGGACATATCGTTCTGTAGGAAAAGGTCAGATATCTGATGATGAGGTGGGAATTCATTTCAATTCCTTTATGGATGAATATTTGGTTTTGTTCAGGAACATAATATAAAATCCTTACAATGAACTCATTGTGTAGAAGAACTCTCAATGCCGAGAACAAGAGTAACTTTGTATAAGGCCCACAATAATATAGCGGAAGAATGTGAGACTTTATGAAAATGTATGAAGTCTCACAGTTTACCATTTGATAGTAACGATCTACGGCCATAACCAGCCCCGTTTCAGGGAAGTCCTTCTCACCCCCAACTCCTTTTTGGATGAGGGGGGGGAGTTAGGATGAAAACCCCATTATAAACCATCTTAGGGATCCCCACTATAACCTGCCAAGTTTCTACCCATCGGACCAGCCGTTTTGGCCGTGATTGAATGACAGACGGACGGGCAGATATAACGCCCATTATAGTAAGATTATTGTGGACCTTATACTAAATAAACTCTTTGCTTGCATGCAGTTAATTTATGGATAGTTTTTTTTTTTCGACCTTTTCACAAGGTATAGGAGATTCATGGTAGTTTAAATGGGACCCCCAATAGGATATCATATTAGGGAGCATGCAAATAGAGTAGGATCATTTACTTAGTTCAAACCGTGAAGCCAGGATAGGCGATAGCCCTAGGGTCCAACGTTGTTGTTAGGAATATTTAAAAAATGAAAGAAGGAGGTAACCAAGACTTTCAAATTTTATTCCAAAGTCATCTTCAGGGTACTAAACAATTTTAAGAAAACAACTTACACAAGAGAGCAACATGAGGTCACAAATAACAATGAAACACGTCAATAACCTACTTAAGTATGCAAATAAACATTGTTCAAAACAACTGTATATATATATATATATATATATATATATATATATATATATATGTGTGTGTGTGTGTGTGTGTGTGTGTGTGTGTGTGTGTGTGTGTGTCATAAGTTATTAAAACAGCTCACAGAAACTAGGAAACAAGTTTGCCGTCATTAGCAGCCTCTTTCCCTGACGATTACCGATCGGAATTGGAAGTTCTCGTTGATGGTATATTGGGGGGTTGACGCTAATTGCCGAGAGCTCGGCCGCTCGTGCTCTCTCCTTGCAGAAGAGGCAAGCGATTGCACGATCGTGCAGGGGTCGTCGTGTTCGCGGAAAACGGAGCTCGTACCTCCGACCTTGCAGAGGTTCTCCGGAAACACTGCGACGACGACGCTCGCTCTCTTTTTTGCTTATTTTCTGCGGTATCCTGTTGTTAATTCTCTCTCTCTCTCTCTCTCTCTCTCTCTCTCTCTCTCTCTCTCTATCTCTCTCTTCTCTCTCTCTCCTCCTCTCTCTCTCTCCGCTCTCTCTCTCTCTCTGTCGTTTTTATTGTTGTGGGTGAAATTGATTATGACTTGCTTAGCAATTTCGTCCCTGTTTCAACTTTTGTATTAGCAAGTCATTTGAGTTATCACGGATTTGTGCTTTTGTCTGTTCAGCGTCAAAGCGTTTAAATGACATTTTATTGCCTTTTTTTTGTTTTTTCCTAACTTATATAAATAATGAGTATAAGGTCACAGTGCATCGAAGATAATAACAAAAAAAGGTCACGATAAACTGAAGGTAGTTACAAAAAGTTGACGGTGAATTGAAGAAAATGACAAAAACGTCGCAATAACTGTAAGACCTCCTGGTTAGTCGATATATATATATATACTAACGGGCGAAAATCACAGATTCATCATTTACTTTGACACGGTAACCTGGTATATCAATGGAAGTTAGTTGAAATAAGATTTTTTCTGCCACTTTTATTTCCTGCCCTTTATCCGCTTTAAGATGATAGCTTATTATAATTTTAAGTAGTATTTGCACTTCGCAACAAACAATAGACTGGAATAAAAGTGGAGACATTTGGGCTTGCATTTGCAATCCTGCACGATATCCGTTGTAGTTATGAGAGAAGTTGTCTATATTATTAATTGCCTTTAGTGTGTGTTTCCAGTATGCTTCAAATGCCACGTCTGTCATTGATATTTGTCTTGAGGGTAAGCGCCGTATGCCTGTTGCAACATCAATTTACTCTTTGTCTCTTTGTTTTCCGCCTACAGGACAGACAAGTTTTTCATTTATTTATTATTTTTTTTATTATCTCTTCTGAATCTCTTGATAGATCCTACTTCGAGGAGAGGCACTGGATAAAAAAACCTTTGCTGCACAAGGCCAGTCAAGGTCTTTTTATATTTGTGGGATCTTTAGATCACAGCTTGAAGAGTCGGGTCTTGTGTACCTAAAATACACGTCTTACAGTGAGATGTGTTTTTGTGCATTTCACAGTTATGAAAGAACGATCCTGTGTGTGCGTGTGTTGTAGTGTTGTTTCCGAGCAGCCTATTTTTAAACTGGTTAATTCATCAGAGGAGCAGGAATCGTCGTTGTTCCTTGCAACTCTCGTCAGTGACGTTTTTAGCTCATGACGTTCGTTGCAGGATTCGTTGAGGGAATGGAGTGACAGATCCCCCCCCCCCTGTAGGTAAACACGACGGCTTCTCGGATGCTGAAGAGCTATGGATGGCAGCGATGTGGCGAATGGTGATGAATATGATATTATTCTAAGAAGAGACGAGCCGGGAACAAAGCAGCAGCAGCTGCGTCGGATGTTATCAATTAGAACGGCAATAATGGCGCGCCTTGCGCCTTTGTTTGTGCGTTCGTTTGTTCTCCCCCCCTCCCCCCCTCCCACCGGGCCTGCGTGAATGCGTGCGTGCGTTTGTGCTGCTCTTGGTGTGTTTTTGGGCGAAGAACCACCGAGTCTCAAGAAGGTGCTTTTGAGTACTGCTCCTTCCTTGTTAGAATGACAGCCCTCAGCGAGAGAGAGAGAGAGAGAGAGAGAGAGAGAGAGAGAGAGAGAGAGAGAGAGAGCGGGAGCGTTATTGTACAGTTTCATCCTGACGGCGAGAACTCTAGTATAACCCACCTATTTAACTTGAGGACATCATAGGAAACTGGTCACATTCATTTATGAAGACAAATCTGAATGATGAAAATAGAGAGTGAGCTTGAATTGTTCCATGTATTTGAACGTCGAACTAACATATTGACATCATATCGTAGTGCTCTTTAGGGAGGATCCAGGAAGCTTTTATGTTTATATCAATTTGTGGCTGATGTTGGTAATTGAGATAAAGTTTAGGTCCGCGTGGATTACACATCAATTCCATGTGTTTGATGCGATTGAAGATGTATGGCTTCCTTGGGTATACTTAAGCGTTTAAATACCTTATATGCAGCGTTTCCTACGCTGGAAGCTAGTACATAGGTTCGTGGTTTCACAGAGTGCCATGACATGGGAGATTATCCATGAGACCTTACGATGTTTATATAGTATGTCTGCAGTGGCTTATTCATTTGATTAGTGATGCTCGTAATGTTTGTGGGGTAAGATATTATCTTACAAATTGGTCTTTTTATCGAAGTTGTGAGAATGAAAGTCTTGTGATTATCTTACGAAAAGTTTCAATTAGTGGTTGGGGATTACTTGGTCGAGGTCATTCCGTTTTTATTATAGATTTAGACGGGAGCAATGGACACTCAATATGTGTTCCCCCCCCCCCCCCCCCCCCCCCCCCCCCCCCCCCCTCTCTCTCTCTCTCTCTCTCTCTTCTCTCTCTCTGCCCTCTCTCTCTTTCTCTCTTAGATGGCGACCCACTATAGTCATCATAACAAGTAGTACCGTATTCATTATTATAAAGATTTTGACGGAGCAATGAACACTCACTTCATGCCCCCCCACCCCCCCCCCCCTCTCTCTCTCTTCTCTCTCTCTCCTCTCTCTCTCTCTCTCTCTCTCTCTCCACCCTAGATGCGACCCACTACAGTCGTCATAACAAGTAGGTACTTTATACATTGCTTGGTCAACCGCGGCTCACTGGATCTTGCGGTGATTGTCCCTATGTCTGTCCGAAATTCGGACACGGGTCGTCCAGGAGATAGGAGAGAGAGAGAGAGAGAGGAGAGAGAGAGAGAGAGAGAGAGAGAGAGAGAGAGAGAATGTTAACTATAAAGAAATTGGTAGTGATTTTGGCGGTGGAAAGTTAGGAAATGAATATGGAGATTATAAATGCAGTTTAGATTGGAAGTAAGACGAACTTAATAGATTATGCACAGAAGTATAGTTGTGAAACAATTGACTTTTGTTGGGTCATAACAATTGACTTATGTGGAGTTATATGTTGGTATCACTCAATCAACTGTGGAATGTAAGGGACTGTTTTGCTAAATATTAAAATGATATGAATAAGGTTTTTTTTTTTTAATTAATTTGCATTTGTTTGTGCTAAGTATGATTAAATGGAAATTTGTGTAAAAAAGTTACTGATACAGAGCAACGTCTTTGTTTACACCTTTCAGTGCCCTTGGAAGGGGAGAGGTCCTAAAACCCAAACATAGATCGCATTTGCATATTTTGATGTTCGATACAACCTTCAGTAGGCAAGCGGGGTTCTGTTTGTCCCAAGAAACATTAACATTTTACATCCTTCCAGTAACCTTTGTAATCTTTGTTTTAATGGAGGTTAATGTGCAACCGTTGACCAGACACATCCTTGTGCATTGTAAGTGATAAAAGATAATTAAAAAAAAATTGAATGATTGAAAGCAGAATCCTTTAAAGGAATAGGCATCTCAGAGTAGAATCTTTGTATAGGGACCAAATTTTTGAAAAACACGAATGATTTAAAGGGAGGCAGGTATTGCAATTTAAAGATTTTAAAGATCACAAGTCTTTGAAAATGAAATTGGAACGAAGCTCTCGGTATTTTTAATATGACGCTTAGAAGTTGCTATCTTTTAAAAGAGAGAGAAAGTTTAAGGAAATGAGACTTATTTCTAAAAACGAGAAATTACAAAGTTGACCCCCTTTCAAATGGGCAAGGCCTCTCGAGGCATGCACTTGTTTTTAAGGGAGAATTGTGAGTTTGTAAGTGTAAATCGTTGATGAGAGAGAGAAGAGAGGAGAGAGAGAGAGAGAGAGAGAGGGAAGGAACCGTAACCATTCGGAAAGTTTTTCTAGGACAAAACATATTTCGATTATGAGATGTCTCCCTGAGAGTGGGTGGATAGACGACGACATCGTGGTTATTATGGGCAGGGCGGAGACGGGAGGCATCCCGTAAGTAAGGGCTGTTCTGCTCACCATGCCCTATTGTCATTGGTCGGAGGAGAGAGCGAAAAACAATATAAGAGGGAGTCAGTCTGATTTATTCGAGGGAGGTATATACATACATATCACGTGCATTTTTTTTTTTTACCTAAGTATGAACAAAAATGGATGTACTTTAATATTTGGGTTTTATCGCCATTCGTGTCAGTTGCCTAAGGAATATTTTCGAACTGCAGAAAGCCTTCTCTCTACTTTACGAGGCAAAGGGATTGTTTTGCATGTCAAACTCGCCTTTTATTTAAAAAAAGATACACGAAAGAACTTTGAAATCGAGAGAGAAAACGTCGTTCACGTCAATTTGTGGCATCTGGGATAGGACAGTCGATGTTTGGATGTTCGAAGAAAAGAAGGAAAATAAGTGTTTTAAATAGTTTTCGAAGTCAGATGAATTTTATATAATATAATTTTGTAATGTAAGAGTCCCCCTTATATAGTGTCATGATAGGCGACGTCAATCATTTTCCCGTATTTTGTGAAGGGTTTATTGCCTTTAAATTTTAAAGGCTTGAGTCGATTCTTTGTGAGGTTGCGTTTAGCTGCAAAAATCGTGGATTCGTATGATTATGTTGTCATGGAATGTATAGTACGTATGTTTGCACAATATATTATGTTTATCACTTTTTAGTTTTTGTGAATAGAATTTTGCAGAGTCGGGTGATATACAGTACGTCTGTATATACAGTGGTTTTGTTTATCGCTGTAGTTGTATTTGTAAATCGAATTTTGTAGCCAGGTAATATACAGTTTGTATGTATATACAGTATTTTTGTTTGCCACTGGTTCCATGCAACGTAAAAACACCATACAAACAAACCAAATTTGTAAATCAATTGTTTGTAGTAAAGACCAATGTCATTTATCCTCACGAGACACCAGAATAGAAGGTCTAATGATGTTTTGAACTCGCACGAAACCCTCTTTGGAAAAAAAAAAAAATAATAAATAAAAAAAATAGACCGCCTTACCTTTCAATCCAAAGCCTACACTTGCCACCAAATATCATACCACGCGCGACCGAAGCCTCGTATTCTGAAAGGGCTTAGCGACAAGTGGCACTCCCAGTTCGTGAATTGCTTCTCGTAGATTCTATGGGGCATTAACCTTCCGGCCTCCCTCCTCACGGGGAAACTTGAAGAAGGGTGGCGCTTCGCCTGGTTTGACATTGGGCACTGGAATGAGTTGGATGGATTTCGTTTTCGGATTCGGTCTGGTCTCCCGACGTGAAGAACTGCTGTGTAGTAGGTGAGTAGGATATAAGAATATACTGGTACCAATGGGACGTAGTTTCCTCGTTGGACGAGTGGTTTTCGCGCTTGGCTACCAATTCGGTGGTCCGAAGTTCGATTCTCGGCTCGGCCAGCGCGGAATCAGAGGAATTTATTTCTGGTGATAGAAATGCATTTCTCGATATAATGTGGTTCGGATTCCACAATAAGCTGTAGGTCCCGTTGCTAGGTGACTAGTTTGGTTCTAGCCACGTAAAAATATCTAATCCTTCGGGCCAGACCCTAGGAGAGCTGTCAATCAGCTCAAGTGGTCTGGTTAAACTATGATATACTTTAAACTTGTGAAACGGGAAATTGACAGTAAAATGCTCGAAAGGTGTAACAGGAGGAAAACCTCAAAGCAGTTGCACTGTGGAACAATTGTTAAGAGAGGGTCGATAGTAAAATGAAAGAAAGAATATGAACGGAGGTACAGAAAAGGGAACGAAAGGGGTTGCAGCTAGGGGGCCGAAGGGACGTTGCAAAGAACCTTAAAAGTAATACCCACAGTACACCGCCTGACGTGCATTGACGGGGTAACTTTATACATGTACAAATCATTAGAAAGAATGAAGCTATATCTGGATGGGTTTTAGAGTTGATCGAGTATTATTTCTTTGTGCTTAATTAACACAAACAAACTGTACGAAATGATTGTTACCAAATTTTAAATACTACACACACAATATACAGGTGTGTGTGTGTGTGTGTGTGTGTGTGTGTGTAGTATTAAAGTTTGGTAGCAATCCTTTCGTAAAGTTTGATTGTTTTTCAATTTAAAGCTTACTATTATGATAGTTTTTATTCGGAGTGAGCTTATATGAAGGGTATCTCAAGTGGATTGATGAATTACACTTTTGGTTATGAGGGGGGAAAGATGTTTACTTACATCCATTCTTTCGTATTGTGACGTTATACTTTCAGCTGTCACGATTAGATTAGATAAAGTGGATTATCGACTGCGGTACCCTGATAACGTTTGGACAATTTTTAACTGCGAGTGTTACCTTTGTAATCTCTCTCTCTCTCTCTCTCTCTCTCTCTCTCTCTCTCTCTCTCTCTCTCTCTCTCTCTCTCTCTATCTATTTGCTTATCCATGTAATGCATTGCATATTCCTTTGGACTTTAATTTATCATCCTTTGTCTATTTTATGAATATTTTAATGAAAAAAAGATAGATATTACCATTCGATAGTCGAAAGCATAATAGAGTTAATATTCAGTCGTTATTGAAGATATCGGTAATGTGAATGCCTGGTGGATTTCAATCAGTGTAGATTTTGACTTTAACGTGATCTATACAACGGACACGAGTTCTTTATATCTCGTCATACATTATGTACGTGTGTATATGTATGCATGAATGTGCTCGGTCACGATTGGCTGCGTGGAAGGAGAATTGCAAAGGCTGGGTTTTAAGTCATATACAGGTGAGGAGGGAAAACCAAAAGACTGAAGTGAGAGTAATAGTAATAATATACTATATTATTTGAACTCAAAACCATATACATGGAATATACAAATTAAAAGTTAAGTATATCTTAGTTATCCAGACCACTGGGCTGGCCCGAAGTTTTAGATTTTTATTTATTTTTAATTAGTTTTTTTTACGTGGACTAGGAACCAATTGGTTTCTTAGCAACGGGACCTACAGCTTATTGTGGGATGCGAACCACATTATATCGAGGAATGAATTTCTAATCACCAGAAATGAATTCCTCTGGTCCGCACTGGCAGCAGCGAGAAGCGAACTCAGGCTACCAGATTGATAGGCGAGTACGCAACCCACTCTTCCAGTGAGGACCTTATGGAATATACAGAGCAGAGACAATAACATACGCACAATCTAGATACATGCGATAAAATTATGACTACAAGATCGGATGATTCTACTTGGTGTCATTTGAGTAGTTACTCCTCCCGTGTCCTCAACCTCCTCAGGCCTGTTAAAAATTCACCCCCCTCCCCACGTCCTCGGGCCTGTTAAATCACCCTCAAAACCTCCTCGGCCTGTTAATCACCCTCAAACCCTTCCTCGGCCTGTTAAATCAACAACCTCCTCGGCCTGTTAATCACCCTCAACCTCCTCGGGGCTGTTTAATCACCCTCAACCTCCTCGCCTGTTAAATCACCCTCCAACCCCTCCTCGGGGCCTTTTGTTTATCACCTCAAAACCTTCACTCGGCCTGTTAAAATCACCCTCAACCTCCTCGGCTGTTAATCACCCTCAACCTCCTCAGGGCCTGTTAAATCACCCTCAACCTTCCCCTCAGCTGTTAAATCACCCTCAACCTCCTCAGCCTGTTTTAAATCACCCTCAACCTCCTCGCCTGTTAATCACCCTCAACCTCCTCAGCCTGTTAAATCACCCTCAACCTCCTTTTCAGCCTGTTAATCACCCTTCAACCTCCCCTCAGCCTGTTAAAATCACCCTCAACCTCCTCAGCCTGTTTAATCACCCTCAACCTCCTCAGCCTGTTAAATCACCCCTCAAACCTCCTCAGCCTGTTAAATCAACCCTCAACCTCCTCGGCCTGTTAATCACCTCAACCTCCTCGCCTGTTAATCACCCTCAACCTCCTCGTCCTGTTAAATCACCCCTCAACCTCCTCAGCCCTGTTAATCACCCTCAACCTCCTCAGCCTGTTTTTATCACCCCTCAAACCTCCTCGGCCTTGTTAATCACCCTCAACCTCCTCAGCCTGTTAATTCACCACTCAACCTCCTCAGCCTGTTAAATCCCCCTCAACCTCCTCGCCTGTTAATCACCCTCAACAAAAACCCTCCTCGGCCTGTTAATCACCCTCAACCTCCTCGCTGTTATCACCCTCAACCCTCCTCAGCCTGTTAATCACCCTCAACCTCCTCAGCCTGTTTAAATCACCCTCAACCTCCTCAGCCTGTTAATCACCCTCAACCTCCTCAGCCTGTTAAATCACCCGCAACCTCCTCAGCCTGTTAAAAATCACCCTCAACCTCCTCGGCCTGTTAATCACCCTCAACCTCCTCGGCCTGTTTAATCACCCTCAACCCTCCTCGGCTGTTAATCACCTCAAAACCTCCTCGGCCTGTTAAATCACCCTCAGACCTCCTCGCCTGTTAATCACCCTCAACCTCCTCAGCCTGTTTAAAAATCACCCTCAACCTCCTCAGCCTGTTAAATCACCCTCAAAAAAACCTCCTCAGCCTGTTAATCACCCTCAAACCTCCTCAGCCTGTTAAAATCACCCTCAACCTCCTCGCCTGTTTAATCACCCTCAACCCCCTCCTCAGCCTGTTAAATCACCCTTTAACCTCCTCGGCCTGTTAATCACCCTCACCTCCTCAGCCTGTTTTTAAATCACCCCTCAACCTCCTCGGCCTGTTAATCACCCTCAAACCTCCTCAGCCTGTTAAATCCACCCTCCAAAACCTCCTCGGGCCTGTTAAAAATCACCCTCAACCTCCTCAGCCTGTTGAAATCCCCTCAACCTCCTCAGCCTGTTTAATCCACCCCCTCAACCTCCTCAGCCTGTTAAATCACCCTCAAACCTCCTCGGCCTGTTAATCACCCTCAACCTCCTCATCCTGTTAATCACCCTCAACCTCCTCAGCCTGTTAAAATCACCCTCAACCTCCTCAGCCTGTTAATCACCCTCAACCTCCTCCTCCTGTTAAATCACCCCTCAACCTCC
>NC_061098.1:18037889-18052889 GCF_015104395.2 Macrobrachium nipponense | reverse complement strand
TCAGTTTCATGAACCTTTAAAGAAATAGTCAAACACTGTATGTTTAATTATTAAAAGCGCTTTCATGTTGTTCATTGTTGGTAAATAAATTGTTTGTAATAGTGAGTTAGTTTTATGTATCCGAAGATGAACTCTATTCGTATGGAACGAGCAAACAAAGGGGTCATTGACTTGGAAATGCAAGCTTCCCAGAATATGGTGCTCATTAGGAAGAAGAAGAAGACATAAAGGGAAAATTCAAAAAGAAGAGCTCAAACTTATTATAAAATAAAACATCAATTAATGGTAATTAAAAATTTATTAAAATGCAAGGAGAATGGCGCATTAGGATTGCAATACGCTTGACACCGAACATTGAAATGTATTGAATTATAATTGAAATTTACCTCATCCTCCCCACTCGCTTTTTTTATTACCTTGGGTCGATTCACACTCCAGGTCAGGTGTCAGTGCCCTTTTTAGACGTTTAAGGTTGCCGAAATTCTGAATGACAGATCATTCGAACATAAAGGTGTATTTGCATTGTAATGACCTCTTTTGCCCTTTTGAGTTGATTTGGTTTGGTCCCAAAAGGTTGAATCTCATAGAGAAACAACCCCTGACATCAGTTACTGGCGTTAAAACACTGAAGTAAGTATAGTTTCTAGCTAACCATATATATATATATTATATATATATATATATATATATATATATATATATATTCAGTATGTATATATAATTAACATTTATAATATATATATACAATACATTTATAATAACATATACAACATATATATATATTATATTATATATCTATATATACATTTATTTATAATACATTACATACATAATTATATATATTAGAATATATTATATATATATTATACATATATATATATAATCTTAAAACTGTACTTTTTATATAAATGTAAATGTGGCTTTTACATTTATTACGAAAAGCTCGACAAAATAAAAGGAGTGATACCCTCTCCTAAAGGGAAACACGCCTGAGGTTGAATAACGGTTGCAATTGCTATAATAACACATATATGGACAGCAGAAATATATAAATGTAAATGCAATTTTACTTTCATAACAAGATCGAAAAAAAATAAAAGGAGTGATAGTCTCTCTTAAAGGAAAACACGTCTGAGGTTGAGTAACATAACACATACATGACGGCAGAAATAATAATAATAAATAATATAATAACAACTATAATGGTGATAATGATAGTGACCCTTTGAATCTTGCGTGGAAGAGCAGTCAGATTTCATTATCCGTCCTTCGACACCCTTGACCTTAGGAACTGCCTCAGTAAGAGAGCCGGAATGAATGACTTTTAACTCCTTTTTCCATTCGGGAATTGAAATTCACGCCTCCTCCTCCTCCTCCTCCTCCTCCTCCGTCGTCTACTCGGGTAGTTTTTCGCTAAGCAAAAAACGGCGCCACTTTTACCTTCCTCATTTGTGAAAGCAAACGAGTTTCTGGGAGTCCTCGTTAATGTCAGCATAAAATTGCAACCGTGTCTTGAAATGGTGGCAAGACGCTAACGGAGGGCTGAGCGAAGGAACAGAGGTGAATTGAAGCAATCTGTAGTGATGACAGTACCAACCCTCTGAGAACTGGGGTGGTTTTTGAGGCTGTCTTGTGTGACTGGTCGAATTTGAACAGTAGGCCGCTAGTAACGTTCAGTTGTACCTGCACAGTTATGCTTGCGCAGTCGGCCTGTGCAGGCAAAGCTGAACCCACTAACGTTAAGTTTGGCTTGCTTAGGCGGCCTGTGCAGGCAAAATAACCCGATAACGTTCAGTTTTGCCTGCTTAGGCGGCCTGTGCAGACAAGAACCCACTAACGTTCAGTTTTGCCTGCTTAGGAGGCCTGTGCAGGCAAAGCTGAACCCACTAACGTTAAGTTTTGCTTGCTTAGGCGGCTGTGCAGGCAAAATAACCCGCTAACGTTCAGTTTTGCCTGCTTAGGCGGCCTGTGCAGGCAAAAATAACCCGCTAACGTTCAGTTTTTGCCTGCTTAGGCGGCCTGTGCAGGCAAAATAACCCGCTAACGTTCAGTTTTGCCTGCTTAGGCGGCCTGTGCAGGCAAGAACCCACTAACGTTCAGTTTTGGGGGGGGGGGCACTGCTCAGATATAACTGTAAGTGGCGGATTGAATCTCCAGTTTTATTTTGTTATAATTTGATGAAATTTTAGAAACGTCTGAAGGGCGAATCTTCAGTTTCATTTGTTACGATTTGATGAAATGCATAAGATTTACAAAAAAAAAAAAAACCTAAAGGTGTTATAATTATGTCGTATTGTGTTAAACAGGTTTTAAAACTAACAAGAGTAGTATTCCATGATTAATCCTCGGGGTATTGAATTTATTAAGTTTTTACCCCTCTTGAGGAGAGCAGATTAATGGAAAGGGAGGGTAGGCAGTCTTGGGTCTTTGTAGACTCGTACCCATCAGGGGGACGTTTTGCCGTAATTACAGTGTTAGTGAGGGTGAGGATGTTTTAGGATAAGCAGTGAATAAGGCGGAAGATAATGATTCTAACCTGTTTTTCAGAATGAGTGAATGATTCCTTTGAAAAACAAAAAAAAAAATTTAAACAGTGGACTGCCACGTCAGAAAAAAAATGCTCTCGGGAAACATGCTTTTGGCATCTAAATTAAACCCAAGAACGATGATTAGTGGTTGTTAATGATAGTTCTAGGAAATACCTACTCTCTCTCTCTCTCTCTCTCTCTCTCTCTCTCTCTCTCTCTCTCTCTCTCTCTCAGAAAACTTTACATGTATAAAGATTCACCGAAAGAGAGCCTCTCTTCTTCAACTGCCTTTAAATAGATGAGTGCATTGAGAACTTACAGTGTGTAGAATGACTGATGGTTTAGCGTACTTTGCTGCTCATCTCCTCAGTTCATCTAGTAATGGAGGAATGCGCTTTCGTTTATCTGTTTGCTTTTGTTCTTTTGCCACCTGCATCTCGAGTCTCTCTCTCTCTCTCTCTCTCTCTCTCTCTCTCTCTCTCTCTCTCTCTCTCTCTCTCTCTCTCTCCTGGTGTGGATGATGCTTCCTTTCAAGAAGAGGTATTCCGGTGCGTGAGTGCTGCTTCGGCAAGGTCGTAGGGGAAAGAGAGAGAGAGAGAGAGAGAGAGAGAGAGAGAGAGAGAGAGAGAGAGAGAGAGAGAGAGAGGGAGGTCTATGGCTCTGCTGAACAAGCCAGATGACTTTCTGAGTGACAGCGAACTTTTGGGGAGAATTGATGATGAACTTGGTAGGTAGCTACCCTCTTTGTTATGATCTCGTAGTTCCACGTTTGCTCCATTTTCGGATCTTCCTAGGTAGTGACCCCACCCCAAGATTTTCCGGGGGGTCGTTAGCTACGACTAATATTTACGATATTTGCAGTCTTTTGGGTATGTTTTTTTACTGTCATCCCCAACGGGGTATGTACTAAACAAATACCCTGGGTTAAAACCCGTTGGGGATCACAATTTAGGAAGATCGCCATTTCCTCCCCCCCTAGAAGAAAAGTGAACAAATCTATAATCATCCTGTAGACAAGTCAGTTCAGTATTATTCTTAGCGAAAGCGCTTATCACCAAGGTACTAGTATTACTGAAGAGCTTAGTCATATCTCGATCCGTGTTCAGAACCCCTATATAATTCATTTGCCACAGCAGAGGCAAGTCGATTTGGCGAATATTTCTTTCTGTAGAAATATGAATGACATACCTTCTCATTATCATAAGCCACACAAAGTTGATTGATGCGTGAACTTTTTAACTGAGAAGGAAACCAGATCAGTGGGAGAATCAAACAGTATCATCAGTAGCCTGTCTACCTCATTCACGTGACGTCACTTTATAATCTCGAACTATGCACGCCGTGACGTGACGATCCCGGGGAATGCGTATCCTCTTGGACCCATTAAATCATCATCTGGCAGCGGCCAATGGGAAGCGAAGATTGGCCTGTTAGGTAAACACCGTCATGGGGAGTTGGCCAATCATGCGTCTTCGAGCCAGTGACGCCTATATAAAGTCATAAGAGGATCAGCCGTGACGTTGGATTTCGGTTTTAGTGCCGTTTGACCAATGGGAACGAAGCAGACCATTGACGTCATCATTGTAAAAAACCCATACCTGCCAATGATTTTTTGGCATAGGAATGGACGTCACGGGAGTTTATAAATATGTACAGGATATTGTATCTTTTTTTTTTTTTAATTGTAGTGGCAGTTACTATGAGTTACTAAGGGCGATGCGTTGCAGCTTGTTTAGTAACAAGCCCGTTGGGGATGACCGTAAAAACTCTGTATAATAAAGATTCAAATAGTATATAGTATTGATATAGTACTGGACTGTATTCATAATCTACAATAGGCATTGTCAGTTTGTTTTAAATTTTAAGCATTTTCTAATGTTGCTTATTAAACGAAATTTATGAAAAGTAGACTATGAAATCTTATTTTGACATTGTCAGTCTGTTAATATCTTTTGAACCAGACTTACTATTCATTATGCATATTCTTCATATCAGAAGTCACTTTAAAAGTAGTATCTCGAGGAAATATGAATTACATTTAAATAAATTGTAAAAGGTGTTTGTGAAATCGTTAGTTAAATAGTTTCTTATTACACTAGGCTCGTATTGTTTGTGCTGTTGTAGTGGTTATAATAATTTAATAACCTCAGTGTCGAAGGACTTCTGGAAAGGTACATTGAAATAAAACAATTAGCGATCGAGATTTCTGGTCTCTCTCTAGTTCAAAACTGCTTGCTGAATTATAGGCTAAGTACTGGGACAGTGTAACAGGAGGAAAACCTTGCAGTTGCACTATGCATCTAGTGTTAGGAGAGGGTGGAAAGTAAGATGAAGCAAGAGAATATAAAAGGAGGTACAGTAAAAGGAACGAAAGTGGTTGCAGCTTGGGGCCAAAGGCACGCTGCAAAGAACAAGTAATGCCTACAGTGCACTGCATGAAGTCCACTGGCGGCACTACCTTCCTACGGGGGTGTAATGTGTGACCCGTTAGAAATGTTTAGTTGTCTTTCATAAGTATCTAATGATGTGATCTGGTAAGTATAAGATGCTCTTTTGGACGAAACTGCTTTTTTTCTTTTTGTCCCATTCTCGGTTTTGATTTTAAAATTTGTGTTATTGGTAGGTATATGATTGTTGTACAATTGGTATGTATATGATTTGTTGTACTATTGGTAGGTATTTGATTTGTTGTGCTATTGGTAGGCATATGATTTATTGTACTATTGGTAGACATATGATTTGTTGCAGAACGCTTTTGGTTGCTTTGGTCTAATGATGTTCATGTTTTTCTTGACTTGCAGCTCGCCGCCTCCAATCCACTGCCTTATTAAATGGCGTCCAACCGCCACAACATTCACAAGCTGGGTCACAAAGCAGTGGAAGTCAACCCACTCCTAGCCAGGCTCACAGCAAGTGAGCCATCAGCTTCCCCCCATTTTGGCACCCACTGTGAGCTCTTCTGCAGCAGCCCTTCAGGCCAGACAACTTAGACTCCAGCGTCTCCAGGTGGAGCACGAGAGACTTAGGCTCAGGCAGCAAGAAGTTATTAAAACGGTAGGTGAAACTGGATGACAAGCAATGTAGCTCATGGGCTTGCTTTAAAAGCTCATTTGATCAGTTTGCACATTTCGTATGATTTTTTTTTCTTTTAATATTATAGAGATGAGAAGATGAAAGAGTGAGGGGCTGTTTGTTGTAAAATAGATACTCTAAGTTAGAGCTTATGACTAGCTAGCACAGCCCTTAAGAGGAGACAGAAAAAAAAAGAGACACTGAAAGTTAAGCTGATAGGATGTGCAGATCATTGCTTATGATTAGCTAGCACAGACTCGAAGGGAAGACAAAAGAAAGAAGAGAGGAAGAAGTAGAACCAGCTTCAGAAATGGGGGGTTTATTAAACATACGGAAAAGGGATGCTAGGGTATGTTATTGGCAAGATATAGCTTCTGGGAAAATGATTTTTTTTTTTTTGAGTAATTTTGCTCAGAAGGGTGACTGTTATTGTCTACTTTAGGGTAATTACATATTTCATTTTAATATACCGTAGGAAAATGAGTCGGACATTATTTTTTGTCGAGAGTTGAGGAACTGAGACATTTAATATTGCTTCCTTTGTGTTATATAAATGCTTTGTGACATCAGAATATTATTGTCAAAAATTAATAAATTGCTTTGTGACATACAGAAATATTATTGTCATTATTGTCGATTATTGTATTTATCATTTCCCGAACTTGCCCACTGTAAGGGATGAATAGTTACCTGGAAACTTCAAAATTTAGATTACTGCATTTTATAAACAAAAAAGTATGAAAAATATCTAACCAAAGAATGCAACATAGGATTTCACAAATACAAGTTTTACATTTCTAGAAAATCCTTTCAAGCTTGGACATTTTAATTGAAACATTGATACCGCAAAATTTTGCATAATAATGCTAAATCATTGGAAGGATATTATTATGCAAAGAATTTTGTATTACTGAAGATTTTCTTGTAAAAGTTTCTCGATTTATTAGGGATGCAAACTTTTCATATTCCAGACATAGGTAACTACATATTTATTTTTTAAAAAATTTGAGGCTGGTAGAGATACTTTTACTTGGAGCACTACATACGTAGTGTGTTGTACATGAAAAAAGTCAGTGTATACTTTGTACTTGGATAGTTTACCTAAGGCTTTGGGATAATGTGTAAATATTTGTTCAGAAATTATCAAAACTTTTATTTGCTTGGGATGGAAACCTTCAGTCACGGCCTTAATTTAATATTGACTTTCTTTTTTAATGTAGGGCAAGAGAACAAATCCTTATTATTTTCGATCCCAGTTGGGTGTCTTTTAGACAGTCAGTATAAATCTAAAACATCAAGAATGATATGATTTGGCTAGGATGGGGGATGGGGATTGCCTTTAAAACCTACGTTTTTTTTTTTTTTTAAAACTGCAGATCACTTTTCTTTTGGAGAAAGAGAGAGAAAGAGAGAGAGAGAGAGAGAGAGAGAGAGAGAGTGGTGTGGGTGTGGCATACAGGGTAGATGTTTACATGGCTTGTTGCCAGGATGGTTGGGATGAGGATGGAGAGGGAGGGTGTGTTGTGTCTTGGGCAGGGGATGGGGAGGGAGTGACGGGTGGATGAGTACCATCCATCCCCGCTGCTTGTTAACCCACTTCCACTGCTGTACAAGTCACCCATTTCCCTCGAGTCTTATTTTCACCCACTCCCTTCTCCTTGATCGTTATGGGCGCCTCCGTGAATTCATAATTATTGGCCAAGCCCCTTCCTTGGCTGAGGCTTGGAAGATTGGTGAAGGCATCTTGTCATTAGAACGGCCAGACTATAGATGTCTGTCTTTGGTGCCATCTGCAGAAATTGGTCTCTCAAAATCGTGATGATGGTGGTAAAACTGTTGTGCACTTTTAAAAGTATCGGACAAAGGAGTCTGTGATGACTTGCCACCAGGAACCAGTCTACCTTGCATTGTTCAGAATAAAAATGACAGACAGAAAACATGTACATAATTGTTAGGTAAAGGTTCTTTGGAATATATATATATATATATATATATATATATATATATATATATATATATATATATATATATGTATATATATATATGTATACATATATATATATATATATATATATATATATATATATATATATATACATATATATATATATATATATTATATATATATATATATATATATATATATATATATATATATATATATATATATATATATATAGATATATATATATATATATATATATATATATGTGTGTGTGTGGTGTGTGTGTGTGTGTGTGTGTGTGTGTGTGTGGTTGTACTACTTTAATCCCTATCTGTTCCAAAGTCCAAGTTTACATGCATTAGTTATAGCTTGTGTTTTTTACTTGTGCTTTCTTGTTTTCTCTTGTGTGATTAAATGGTTACTTGACTCAGGCATTTCCACTATTTTATTATATAATATATATATGTATATATATGTGTGTGTGCATGTATACATGTATAGAATTACTGTATTATGATTTCTCCAAGGTATTAATGATAGTGTAAATGAAATTTTATCCTTTATCACAGGAACAGTCATTGCGGATGAGTCTACGGGAGGAGGCTGGTCAACAGCAGTTGCAGCAGACCGCACAAAACACACAGCAGCAGTCGACTCCTACTTCACAGCAACAGCCACAGCAGGCACAAGGTAGTGACCTGGTGTTGAACAATGCTGCACTGACTTTAACTTCGGCTCCTCAGCCTGTGGCCCCTGTTACCAGTCTGGCTTTGCACGACTGCTGCCGCCACCCCTCATCGACACCACTGACTTCCATTCCCGACAGGAGTCGGCAGATAGTGGACTAGGCCTAGGGACAACTACTCCCTCCCATCACACCCCAGAAGATTTTCTAGCATCTATGGAGGATGTTGAGATCACACCATCAGATGGTTGGTTTGGCAGTGTTTGATGTTCATCCCTAATCCTCCTCCCCTCCTCCTCCTCATTCCCATGATCCTCCATGATGTAGAGTGCCGTCTCTAATGGCCTCAAGCAAACTTCCCATTCCTTTTTTAGCCAATTTCCTGGTGAATGTTCCCTCCTGGGTCATTTGTTGTTTGTGGTTAACGTGTACATAACTACAGTAGTTTGTCGTGAAGTGTGCTTCGTTTTTTTAAACTGCTTTTATAAAATTAAAAAAAAAAATGTGGGTCTTGGATTTTTTAAACGGGGTGGGGATGGAAGGTCTTGTTAATTGTGGTAACACATAGTGTTGTTACAGTATTTGTAGTCTTTCATAGTATTGTAATCAGATTTGGTTTGTAGCTTGTTTGCTGGTGGGTTGTATCTTTGCAATTAGATCTTATAGTTGCTGTTCTTGTGCATGTTGGATGTCTTTCCTTGCAAATAAAGAAAGCCCTTTGGATGTAACTGCAGCTGTTGTTGGAATAAAATCTTTGGAATCACTGTCATCATGGACTTCAGAGTTACTGAAGGATCTGTGTGTGAGTCCTGGTAAAAATTAGATTTAGTACAAAACTAATACAATTTATTTTTATAATTGTTGTTTTTTAATTTTGAATATAAATTTATTGAGAATTTTTACTGCCTAAGGTGTGATTACTGATTGGCTTTGTAGTGCTAATAGGCAGTAAGTGCCCACTGGGAGCGGTTGAAGGACACAGTTAATTTGAACACGTAGTTTGTAAGATTACAACTTGCACTATGGAATATATTAAGCTTTACCCATTTTTATGTACACTAGTGTATTATATTGATTATTTAGGAAATACACTGTATATAGATTACATACAAATACACTGTAGTACATACTATATGCTCATAATCACCCTTACTATAAATGTTACTCATGAGGGTTGACCATCATGATAACAGATCGTAATATAAGCATATTGTACGGTATATATATTTGAATAGTGTCACTTCTTATTAATTTGCCAGGAAATTTACAATTTTTATAATATGTAAACTTAATGTTACAAAACACTTCAGGTATTTTCATGTATTTGTTTCCATCACTTTACTTAGGTCTGTTAATGAAAAACTTAGAATAATTGGTTAACATGCTTTGAATGTTTATAGTTGCTTTCAAAGATTAACAGGTAGGGCAAATTATACAGTTAACTCCTGATATTCTTAAGATGTGGGTAGTATCAGGGAGACTTGAAAACCATGATTTCTATCTGAGATAAAAACCAATTTTGCCAAAGAGCTCATAATGTTCTCAGGCACTTTTATAATAGCATTGATGTTTAGATTCCTCGTTGTTGTTAGTACATAACTAACATAATCTCCCTCCACTCTTGTACAATATATGGTAATTCCCTTTCCATCACTTCCTGAGAGTTCCATAATGATGTCATATTTTTCCTTTGTTTTATGGGCTGTTCAGTTTTGAGATTGTCACACCATTGCTATTTTTCTATTATTGCCTATGACAATGACAGATTAAAACACCAGTAAACCAGGTTATTGATTAATTTCATACATACCCTAACTTTAGTTTTTAAGATACGTAAATAATAAATAATCACTTGTAATCAGTTGATCATATGAAAGCCAGGGGTTGACTGAGTATGTGTCTGCATCAAGTTTGAGACTAACATTTCAGTAAGAATATTACAGATAAAATGCATAATATCTCCCTCTCTCAAATCTTCTACTATAGAAACTTTGGCAGAATAACTTTTTATTTTCTTTTCTCTAAATGAAAAGTTCTGTATGCTTTATAGAATGTCACATCCTTATGCTCCGGCTCTTATTTTACGGAATATAACTTAAGGTAATCTAGGGGAATGTAGAAGTTATTTTAGTTCTTAATTACTGTGCTCAGATGTAATTAGTAGCAGGTAGTGAAGTCCTAAATTTGTTTACTCATGTAATTGATTCATTGATGTTTGCTTGTTTGGTATTCTAGAAAATACATTTGTTCTGTTTTTATTTTTCAGCAGAGATGAAGACTTCCCCAGCTAACAATATACTAGAGGCACCAGAGCTTGAATCCATGGACTCTGAAGACCTTGTTCCAACAATACAGGTATTAAATATTCTTTGTTACCAGAATGTTCAGTTTATTTTTTCTCTATATAGACCACATTTGAAATAGTACCACTTGTGGATTAGTTTTATAAAAACATGGTAGCAGATGTAGATTGGTTTATTTAGGTTTAGAAAAATAGTTTGTGAATAAAGGGGACATGCACATAGTAAAGTACATTCTTATTTCACTATGGGTAAATTTGTTTTAATAATATATGTAAAATGGGGTTTAAGTAATGTAAACTAAGTACAGTACTATCTTTATTTGTTGTATTTCTTCTACTAACTTAGAAAAGTAGATGAGTAGTATACTAATTCATGTAATATTTGTTTTTCAGCTAAATGATGAGTTATCTACAGACTTCTTAAATGACATGTTGGAGACGTCTAAGATGGACAATATTCACACGTGGCTTTAAGTAATGAAATGTGAATTGGGTGGAAGGAAAAATGAGCTTATTATAAATTCTAGTGAAGAGACATTTGCCTGCGTAAATATTGTACTGACTACATGAAACTCATTTAATGAGGTCAAGTTTGGTTTCTTGGTTTCTAGTTAAGAAATGTACTGCATTTCAATAAGGCTAAAGGTATTTCATTGTCTATGTGGGTAGACAAAAAATACCCTTACTTTATAAACAAACCTTAGAAGAAATGCAGGTATACTCAACTTAGTAAATCAGTTGCAAAATTGACTGTTTGTAAAGAAATCCATATTTTGTAAATGTGAAAGTGCAAAATTGTTTTCATGAACTGAATATGATTTCTTGGAGGATTCAATGGAAAGTGAAAGTGATGTGTGAAAATCCATTGGATTTGCTTTTTTCTTTATAAAGGTTGGATGTTTAAAAATTCGATGAATGAGAGTTTTGCAATATACCAGGTAGTGGATTCTGACACAATGGTCTTCACTAGAAAAAAATAAAAAAAAAAATATTATATACATATATTATATATGGGGTAAAAGTTATATAAAAAAAAGTGCACTGAGAAGCCTTATAGTGATTAAGGGGAAGTTTCAGCAAAAAGACTGTTCAACACTTTATTGATTGTGGCTTCCCAATACATATCTTGGGATGCCCTGTTTTCTGTAGTGATGGTTTAGTGCCTACTGACTATAGTTGTACTCTGACTTGAGTGGAGAGTTCTTAACTAATGAAATCTCCTGTTATAGGAAATAAGTTATGTTTAGTGATGTCCTCCAGAAGTGCATCACACACGCATTTAGGATGATGTCTTTTACTCGGAGTTTATCTTACACCTCTGTCCTCTCCATACATTAGTGATTACAACCAATTGTACCGTCCAATTCTGCCTTCATCAGTGAAATATTTCCCGTCTTGATCTTGTTACAGTATGTCATTTATTGATGATCAATTTTCATGTAAATAGTTGGAAGTTATTGTATATCGTAATTAAAAAAAGTTACACTAGAAAGGCATTAATTT
Source organism: Macrobrachium nipponense (assembly GCF_015104395.2). Lineage (NCBI taxonomy): Eukaryota > Metazoa > Arthropoda > Malacostraca > Decapoda > Palaemonidae > Macrobrachium > Macrobrachium nipponense. Next base: position 18,040,854 of record NC_061098.1, on the reverse strand, counting down.
TTTATTTCTTAATTGACAGAGGCAGCTGTTCTCAAAGTGAATGTTAATTACTACCCCATACAGTGTGGGGAGTCTTTGATCCTTGTTTGAATGCACTCAGTGCTCCTTTTTATTTGCGACACAGTGGAGCATTCTGTTGTTTGCATTTTATTTGTTGAATTATTTTCATTATGTTGGCTGTTATGCTCCATTACATCTGTGGCTACCCTAGTTCCTGGTTGAGTGATCAATATGAAGCAAAGGTTGAGCTTTGGCCTCTAAGGCTTAGTTGTTAACTCTGTGCATATATAAAGAGGCCACAGTACACTTGTTTCATAGTTCATCTTCCATTATTGGTGATAGCAAATGCACAGTCGTTACTGTAGGATGATAATTTGTAAACCATAAATATGCATGTAATATATACAGTTAAGTTTGAAATAACTGTGTTCATTTGCAAAGGATTATTAAATATAATACATAATACAATACGTATAGCCATTGTTTATAAGTCTGTAAGAGTACAGTACAATTGAGAATTACTTAGGGCTGAAAGTCTAAACTCATAGTGCAGTACAGTACTGCAGTTTTATAAATTCTAAATCAAACAAGATGATGGATAAGGTGGACGGCTTTTAAGTGTGATTTTAAAATTTGATTTTATTTCATTTTTATTTTATGTCAAAATGTATTCTGGAAAAAATAGGTATTCACTATAAGATTATATGTGCCTTACAAATGAAAGTGTCTTAAAATATGGAAGGCAATTCTAAGTAACAGTACCAGGAACCAAGGTGATAGCCAGTGAGTTATCTAGCCTTAGTGAACAATGAATGTACTTAAATAACAACATTAAAGCTAGGTAAATGAGTCCTTTAAGCAACAATACTTCACCAAACTTGATGTACCTGTGGGTGTGATTTTTCATGTAATTAGCAGGTGCATGGATTCGTCCCCTTGCTATGGATGCCAGCTGGTACAAAGGATAAACAAAAGATGTTTTAATGTGGAAATGATTTCCTCGGGGACACGCTCTGTATCCTGAGAGATACCCTGGTCATATCAACAGTATTTCAGATCCCACATCCATCTACAGTCTGCTCAAGTGATTTATTGGATGTTCCAAGTGCCTTGTCTGCAGCTGTTTAGTGACCATCTCTTGCTTCTTCCTGGGCAGTATGGCTTGTCAAAGGTCTTGAGCCCAGGTTGTATGAGCATTAGCTAGGCCATTGTTGCCGACCTAGGTCTTTAAAAAGAGGTCACTTTGGCAGCTCCCAGGCCACAAGTTGAATGTGGCAATAGGTTTAAGATTCATGTTAAATATTAAGTGAACAAACACTGAGAGTGCATTTTCACACTTAGTGTTTGTTCTTATATTATCAATAATAATGTTATATTACTACTATTGCTCCAGTAGACATGAATTTTTTATTATATCAGGAAATGTACATGTTAATTTTTTTTATGTTAATAGTATGGTGTCTTTTGTGATATAACTACATCTAGCATGCAATGTTTTTTAGTTTGTCTTGATAGTGGGGCCATATTTGTTAGTTTTACATTGTGTAGTTAGACTCAGCAGCAAGGCTCTTTGTTTTTTCAATCTTTTTAATGTGGTGAAGGGTTCCTAGTGTAGAATAATTAAAATATGGATTTCCAATATTCATAAAGTTTCGTAGAGGAAGCATTCAGTGGTAAAGTTTTATACTAATAGATTTAAGAAATGCTCCCAAGATTAATACTTGAGAGTTGTCTTGGGCTGTCCTTCCCAATCTTTCTTGCACAAGTTTATGAAGTTCAGTTAACCCTACATACCTCAGAATAGTAATGCTATTATATTAGTACAATGGAAAAAGTAAGGAAAAAAGTTCATCATTTCTACAAAAAATTACTGCTATAGTTTATGATAATGTTGCATTGCTGTTTTTTTTGAGGTCTTGTCTTTCCATGATCCATTGGGGTTAGTAATTCATTAGACTATAATCAATGTTGCCTTGCTTTATAAGGTTCTATCTCAGTCCTAACAATATTTTTTCACTGTATAGTTTATGTGGGACTGGAATGGGAGTAACCCATGAAATTGGATAGAAGCTAAGCAGTGTCTTTTGAAATATGTGAGATTGGGTTACCATTGCTAGCTGGTCACCCTTTCTTTGTCATGTCGTATCAGCACACCATGTACATCTATCCTCTTGCTATGAATGGTTTAACCTAATCCTCAGAAATGGACATTGCTTGCTTCAATCCTGAACTATGGTATTAGCTTATAGCTCACATTGAATGGTTCACTGCCACTTGCAGCAAAAGGGGGAGCCGATGATTTCTCTTGACAGTACTCATAATCCCTTAACAATGATTAGTTTCTTTTCACCAATAAACTGCTCTCACTTTTGCTGTATTTGCATGTGTTCCTTTAGTGCATTTTATGCAGATGGGGAATGAAGAACCCCATGAAATAAGTGTATGCTGAAGACAAATGTAAATAAATTTTATCTTTAAATGATAAAGGACTTTTGCATATACCATTTAAGATACCTTTACTAATACACCATAAATGTTCAAATAGACATGGGAAGAAATAGTACATCGTATACTTTTAAATCTGTTATTATAACCACTACAGAATGCAATTTGTGGGTGTCAGCAGATGAAGTGTTTGAACATTTTATGGATTCTTACTACACATAAAGTAAGAATCATTATAATACCCTAAAAGATGAATAATTGTTTCCATGATTTAAGAATTATAGATTAATTATGAAGCTCCTTCCCTAAAAATATAAAGGAATTTACACAAACAAGAATTGCTGACTGCTTTGTACAGCTCAACATGAGGTTTTACATATAATATTTATACTTGTTGTAGCTTTTCAGTATAATATTGCCCTTTAGATGTGATTGCTGAGGATAGGAAAGTTGTCATAATTAAAAAATTCAATTTCTGACATTTCAACATATTCTTTTGGAATAAGGTTGGCCTCAGTGG
>NC_061098.1:17989120-18037389 GCF_015104395.2 Macrobrachium nipponense | reverse complement strand
CCACTGAGGCCAACCTTATTTCAAAAGAGTATGTTGAAATGTAAAGAACTGAATTTTTTAATTATGACAACTTTCCTATCCTCAGCAATCTCATCTAAAAGGCAACATTATACTGAAAAGCTACAACAAGTATAAATTAAATGTAAACCTCATGTTTAAGCTGTACAAAGCAGGTCAGACAATTCTTGTTTGGTGAATTCCTTTATATTTTTAGTGAAGAGCGTCCATAATTAATCTATAATTCTTAAATCATGGAAACAATTATTCCATCTTTTAGGGTATTATAATGATTCTTACTTTATGTGTAGAAAGAATCCATAAAATGTTCAAACACTTCATCTGCTGACACCCACAAATTGCATTCTGTAGTGGTTATAACAGATTTAAAAGTATATGATGTACTATTTCTTCCCATGTCTATTTGAACATTTATGGTGTATATAGTAAAGGTATCTTAAACTGGTATATGCAAAAGTCCTTTATCATTTAAAGATAAAATTTATTTACATTTGCTTCAGCATACACTTAATTTCATGGGGTTCTTCATTCCCCATCTGCATAAAAGCACTAAAGGAACACATGCAAATACAGCAAAAGTGAGAGCAGTTTATTGGTGAAAAGAAACTAATCATTGTTAAGGGATTATGAGTACTGTCAAGAGAAATCATCGGCTCCCCCTTTTGCTGCAAGTGGCAGTGAACCATTCAATGTGAGCTATAAGCTAATACCATAGTTCAGGATTGAAGCAAGCAATGTCCATTTCTGAGGATTAGGTTAAACCATTTCTAGCAAGAGGATAGATGTACATGGTGTGCTGATACGACATGACAAAGAAAGGGTGACCAGCTAGCAATGGTAACCCAATCTCACATATTTCAAAAGACACTGCTTAGCTTCTATCCAATTTCATGGGTTACTCCCATTCCAGTCCCACATAAACTATACAGTGAAAAAATATTGTTAGGACTGAGATAGAACCTTATAAAGCAAGGCAACATTGATTATAGTCTATGAAATTACTAACCCCTGGATCATGGAAAGACAAGACCTCAAAAAAACAGCAATGCAACATTATCATAAACTATAGCAGTAATTTTTTGTAGAAATGATGAACTTTTTTCCTTACTTTTTCCATTGTACTAATATAATAGCATTACTATTCTGAGGTATGTAGGGTTAACTGAACTTCATAAACTTGTGCAAGAAAGATTGGGAAGGACAGCCCAAGACAACTCTCAAGTATTAATCTTGGGAGCATTTCTTAAATCTATTAGTATAAAACTTTACCACTGAATGCTTCCTCTACGAAACTTTATGAATATTGGAAATCCATATTTTAATTATTCTACACTAGGAACCCTTCACCACATTAAAAAGATTGAAAAAACAAAGAGCCTTGCTGCTGAGTCTAACTACACAATGTAAAACTAACAAATATGGCCACTATAAGACAAACTAAAAAACATTGCATGCTAGATGTAGTATATCACAAAAGACACCATACTATTAACATAAAAAAATTAACATGTACATTTCCTGATATAATAAAAATTCATGTCTACTGGAGCAATAGTAGTAATAATAACATTATTATTGATAATATAAGAACAAACACTAAGTGTGAAAATGCACTCTCAGTGTTTGTTCACTTAATATTTAACATGAATCTTAAACCTATTGCCACATTCAACTTGTGGCCTGGGAGCTGCCAAAGTGACCTCTTTTTAAAGACCTAGGTCAGGCAACAATGGCCTAGCTAATGCTCATACAACCTGGGCTCAAGACCTTTGACAAGCCATACTGCCCAGGAAGAAGCAAGAGATGGTCACTAAACAGCTGCAGACAAAGGCACTTGGAACATCCAATAAATCACTTGAGCAGACTGTAGATGGATGTGGGGATCTGAAATACTGTTGATATGACCAGGGTATCTCTCAGGATACAGAGCGTGTCCCCGAGGAAATCATTTCCACATTAAAACATCTTTTGTTTATCCTTTGTACCAGCTGGCATCCATAGCAAGGGGACGAATCCATGCACCTGCTAATTACATTGAAAAATCACCCACAGGTACATCAAGTTTGGTGAAGTATTGTTGCTTAAAGGACTCATTTACCTAGCTTTAATGTTGTTATTTAAGTACATTCATTGTTCACTAAGGCTAGATAACTCACTGGCTATCACCTTGGTTCCTGGTACTGTTACTTAGAATTGCCTTCCATATTTTAAGACACTTTTCATTTGTAAGGCACATAATAATCTTATAGTGAATACCTATTTTTTCCAGAATACATTTTGACATAAAATAAAAATGAAATAAAATCAAATTTTAAAATCACACTTAAAGCCGTCCACCTTATCCATCATCTTGTTTGATTTAGAATTTATAAAACTGCAGTACTGTACTGCACTATGAGTTTAGACTTTCAGCCCTAAGTAATTCTCATTGTACTGTACTCTTACAGACTTATAAACAATGGCTATACGTATTGTATTATGTATTATATTTAATAATCCTTTGCAAATGAACACAGTTATTTCAAACTTAACTGTATATATTACATGCATATTTATGGTTTACAAATTATCATCCTACAGTAACGACTGTGCATTTGCTATCACAATAATGGAAGATGAACTATGAAACAAGTGTACTGTGGCCTCTTTATATATGCACAGAGTTAACAACTAAGCCTTAGAGGCCAAAGCTCAACCTTTGCTTCATATTGATCACTCAACAGGAACTAGGGTAGCCACAGATGTAATGGAGCATAACAGCCAACATAATGAAAATAATTCAACAAATAAAATGCAAACAACAGAATGCTCCACTGTGTCGCAAATAAAAAGGAGCACTGAGTGCATTCAAACAAGGATCAAAAGACTCCCCACACTGTATGGGGTAGTAATTAACATTCACTTTGAGAACAGCTGCCTCTGTCAATTAAGAAATAAAAAATTAATGCCTTTCTAGTGTAACTTTTTTAATTACGATATACAATAACTTCCAACTATTTACATGAAAATTGATCATCAATAAATACATACTGTAACAAGATCAAGACGGGAAATATTTCACTGATGAAGGCAGAATTGGACGGTACAATTGGTTGTAATCACTAATGTATGGAGAGGACAGAGGTGTAAGATAAACCTCCGAGTAAAAGACATCATCCTAAATGCGTGTGTGATGCACTTCTGGAGGACATCACTAAACATAACTTATTTCCTATAACAGGAGATTTCATTAGTTAAGAACTCTCCACTCAAGTCAGAGTACAACTATAGTCAGTAGGCACTAAACCATCACATACAGAAAACAGGGCATCCCAAGATATGTATTGGGAAGCCACAATCAATAAAGTGTTGAACAGTCTTTTGCTGAAACTTCCCCTTAATCACTATAAGGCTTCAGTGCACTTTTATTATAACTTTTATATATAATATATGTATATATATTTTTTTACTAGTGAAGACCATTGTGCAGAATCCACTACCTGGTATATTGCAAAACTCTCATTCATCGAATTTTTAAACATCCAACCTTTATAAAGAAAAAAGCAAATCCAATGGATTTTCACACATCACTTTCACTTTCCATTGAATCCTCCAAGAAATCATATTCCAGTTCATGAAAACAATTTTGCACTTTCACATTTTACAAAATATGGATTTCTTTACAAACAAGTCAATTTTGCAACTGATTTACTAAGTTGAGTATACCTGCATTTCTTCTAAGGTTTGTTTATAAAGTAAGGGTATTTTTTGTCTACCCACATAGACAATGAAATACCTTTAGCCTTATTGAAATGCAGTACATTTCTTAACTAGAAACCAAGAAACCAAACTTGACTCATTAAATGAAGTTTCATGTAGTCAGTACAATATTTACGCAGGCAAATGTCTCTTCACTAGAATTTATAATAAGCTCATTTTTCCACCCAATTCACATTTCATTACTTAAAGCCACGTGTGAATATTGTCCATCTTAGACGTCTCCAACATGTCATTTAAGAAGTCTGTAGATAACTCATCATTTAGCTGAAAAACAAATAATTACATGAATTAGTATACTACTCATCTACTTTTCTAAGGTTATAGAAGAATACAACAAATAAAGATAGTACTGTACTTAGTTTACATTACTTAAACCCCATTTTACATATATTATAAAACAACTTACATAGTGAAATAAGAATGTACTTTACTATGTGCATGTCCCCTTTATTCACAAAATGTTATTGTTATTATACAATTAAGTTTGTTCATACTTACCTGGCAGATATATATATAGCTGTATTTTCTGACGTCCGACAGAAATTTCAAAACTCGCGGCACACGCAGTGGGCGGCCAGGTGGTAGTACCCATTCCCGCCGCTGGGAGGCGGATATCAGGAACCATTCCCATTTTCTATTCATATTTTTATTAATGTCTCTGTCTCCTGAGGGGAGGAGGGCGGGCACTTTAATTATATATATCTGCCAGGTAAGTATGAACAAACTTAATTGTATAATAACAATAACATTTTGTTCATGCCACTTACCTGACAGATATATATATAGCTGAATCCCACCTTCGGATGGTGGGAAGAGACAGAATAGGATTTTTTAGGAAACTTAAATTAAGTAGATGATATACATCTTGGTTCCTTACCTGTTTGCAAAGTAGACTATGTGATTACTGTCACGTAAGGCTGCTTTTGCTTAATCACAGAGTTGCCAGCCAGGTGGAGACCTGTAGTGCTGGTGCGCTCTGGATGATCTGTCAACGGGTGCGAGACCTCAGCGTGACAAGATCATCGAGGCCATACAAATGAGGGCAACGAAGCAACTGACCACCACCTGACCAACTATTACAAAAACAAAAACCCTTAAAACTAACTAAAGGATGGGAGATCTTCACATAAGACTCACCACAACCTAAAAACACAACAACCTAACTTAAACCTAACTAAGGGATAGGGAAAGAGCTACTTCCGGACCCCAATACTGTGTCCGCAGAAACGTATGGCCCCAGTGCATTACAATCGTCATAAATCGTTCTCACATCCCTTAGGTAATGTGAGGCGAAGACGGAGTTACTCCTCCAAAAGGTGCAATCAAGGATGTCCTTGATTGACATGTTCTTTTGGAAGGCAAGAGAGAGGTAGCGACGGCTCGTACTTCGTGCGCTTTTACTCGGAAGAGGCTCAAATCAGTCTTCTGGAAAGATGAATGAGCTCCCGAATGGTGTCCCTTAGAAAGAAAGCAACAGCATTCTTCGATAAAGGTAACTCTGGTCTCTTCACAGAGCACCAGAGGTTACCTGAGGGACCTCTTACCTCTTTCGTTCTATGCACGTAGAACTTGAGAGCCCTGACCGGGCACAGGACTCTCTCTGGTTCTTGGCCCACCAGACTTGACATACCCTTGATCTCGAAAGTCTTCGGCCAAGGGTTCGAAGGATTTTCATTCTTCGCCAAGAAAGTTGGGTTCAACGAGCAGACAGCATTGTCCCCTTTGAATCCCATTAACTTGCTAAACGCTTGAATTTCACTAACTCTCTTAGCCGTCGCAAGAGAAGTTAGGAAAAGAGCCTTCCTTGTCAGGTTTCGAAGAGACGCTGCCTGAAGCGGTTCGAAGTGCTCGACATAAGGAATTTAAGGACTACATCCAGGTTCCATGATGGAGGTCTCATTTGAGGAACCTTCGAGGTCTCGAAAGACTTTAAAAGGTCATGAATATCCTTGTTGTCAGACAGGTCGCCAGCCTCTGTGCCTAAAAACCGCTGACAACATGCTTTTATATCCCTTGATGGTAGGGACCGCTAATTTCTGCACATTCCTGAGAAAGAGCAGAAAATCAGCTATCTGGTTCACAGAGGTCGAGGAAGAGGAAACTCCCTCCTTTTTACACCATGCCCTGAAGGAAGCCCACTTCGATTGGTAAACAGCTCTTGTGGAAGCACGTCTCGCATGTGCGATTGCTCTCGCAGCTGCTTTCGAAAAACCTCTCGCTCTGGCCAACTTTTCGATAGTCTGAACGCAGTCAGACCCAGAGCGGAGAGGTTTTGGTGAAACCTTTCGAAGTGAGGCTGTTTGAGTAGATCTTTCCTCCAGGGCAATGTCCTTGGAAAGTCTACAAGGAAAGACATGACCTCTGTGAACCATTCTCTCGCTGGCCACATCGGAGCGATCAGGGTTAACCTCGTCCCTTCCGAGGCCGCAAACTTCCTCATGACTTCCCCCAGAATCTTGAATGGTGGGAAGGCGTATAAGTCTAGGCCCGTCCAATTCCAAAGCAAAGCGTCTACCGCGATTGCTTCTGGATCCAGGACCGGGGAGCAGTAAAGAGGAAGTCTCTTGGTCCTTGACGTTGCGAATAAGTCGACCAGTGGACGTCCCCACAACGTCCACAGGTCTCGACAAACGTCTTCGTTCAAGGTCCATTCCGTCGGTAGGACTTGGTCCCGACGACTGAGAAGGTCTGGCCCTGACGTTTTTTGCAACTCCTGCAATGAATCTCGTCAGGATAGTCACCTTTTTTCTCTTTGCCCACAGCAGAATCTCTCTCGCTAGGGAAAACAACGTTCTGGAGTGTGTTCCTCCCTGGTTTTTTAAATAAGCGAGTGCTGTGGTATTGTCCGAGTTTATCTGAACAATCTTGTTCTCCAAACTCTTTTCGAAGAACTGCAGGGACAGAAATACTGCTGCCAGTTCTTTGACATTTATATGCCAGGCTACCTGTTCCCCTCTCCAAGAGCCTGACACTTCCTTCCCCCTAGTGTTGCTCCCCATCCTGTGATGGAAGCGTCTGAAAACAACACTAGGTCGGGGCTCAGAAGACTTAGGGACACGCCTTCTTGAAGCTTCTGAGGGTCCAACCACCATCTTAGGTGGTTCTTGATTGGAAGCGATATCCTCAATATGGCATTGAGATCGTCCTTGGCCTTCCACTCGTCCGCAAGGAAAAATTGGAGAGGCCTGATGTGCAGTCTTCCCAAGGAAACAAACCTTTCTAGCGAGGAAATGGTCCCCAGCAGACTCATCCATTCCCTCGCCGAGCAAGTCTCTTCCTTAGAAAGGCTGAGATCTTTTCTAAGCCTAGCCGCTGACGTTCCTGGGACGGAAACGCTCTAAAAGCCACTGAATCCATCTGAATCCCCAGATACACGATGGACTGTGTTGGGGTCAGATGCGACTTTTCGAGGTTGACCAGAAGTCCCAGGGACTTCGCTAAGGCTAAAGTGAACTGCAAGTCCTTCAGACACTTCTCTCTCGACGACGCTCTGATCAGCCAGTCGTCGAGGTACAGGGAAACTCTTATTCCCGAAGAGTGTAGCCACCTCGCTACGTTCTTCATTACTACTGTGAACACCATCGGAGCCGTGGTCAGTCCGAAGCACATAGCTCTGAACTGCCATACTTTGTTGTCTAAGACAAACCTTAGATACTTTCTTGAAAGAGGGTGGATCGGGATGTGAAAGTACGCGTCCTGCAAGTCTAAGGATACCATCCATGTCGCCCGGTCTCAACGCTCCCAGAACAGAATGAGGCGTCTCCATCGTGAATTTGTTCTTTCCACGAAAAGATTGAGCCTGCTTACATCTAGAACTGGACGCCAACCTGACGACTGCTTCGGTACTAGGAAGATTCTGTTGTAAAAACCTGGAGACCCCAGGTCCGCGACTTGTTCCACCGCTCTTTTGTCGATCATCTGCTGAAGGAGATCGAACAATACTTTCTTCTTTTCTCCCTGATAGGATGGAGAAAGGTCTCTGGGAGTCGTAGAAGAGGAGGAAGATCTAAAAAGGGGATCTTGTACCCCTGCTCCACGATCTTGAGGGACCAAGAGTCCGTGTCTCTCTCTCTCCACGCTCCCGCAAAAAACTTCAGTCTGGCTCCGACTGGTGTCTGAAGGACATGCTTCTCACTTGGAAGGCTTTGGCTTAAAGGAAGCTCTTCCTCGTGAAAACCCTCTCCCTCGAGGAGCTGCTCTCGAGGGGGGGAGCCCCACGAAAGGGCTTTACTTTCTTCGGCGGTTGAACCGCAGCTGAAGAGGTTGAAGGTACGGCTGACCGTCTTGTAGACTGGGCCAAAGGTCCTGAGTTGCCTTCTCTTGTAAGCTGTTCGTCAGGTCCTTTACCAAAGTCTGGGGAAGAGATGGTTCGAAGAGGCGAAAACAGCAAATCCGCTTTCTGAGCTGGAGTCACCGAACGAGCTGTGAAGTTGCACAGCAAAGCTCTCTTTTTTTAATAAAGCCGTTCCAAAATGAGATACGAGCTCCTCCGAACCATCCCTGACGGCTTTGTCCATACATGCTAACACGCTGGACAGCTCCCCCAGACTGAGAGATTCTGGCTTCTCGCTTGTAGATCCAGAACTCCCAAACACCAGTCAAGGAAGTTGAACACTTCCAGCGTCCTGAGCAGACCCTTCAAATGATGGTCAGTCTCCGACGCGGTCCAGGTTACCTTAGCAGAGGGTAAAAGCGACCTCCTCTGCAAATCCACTAGGCTGGAGAAATCTCCTTGAGCCGAAGAAGGGATACGAACTCCCACTTCATCTTTGGTTCTATACCAAATGCCCCCTTTTCCACTAAGTCTAGTAGGAGGCAAGGCGAAGGTCGTCTTGCCTTGGTCTCTCCTTCGTACCATCCAATCCTGGAGCTTTTTAAAAGCACGTTTCGTTGAGAGAGAAGTTTTCATCTCTACAAACTCCGGGGTTTTTCCAGTTTTAGATGAAGAAAACTGCGAAGGAGGAGACTTGGGAGCTGCGGGCTGAAATTTGTCTTCAAAGAAGAACGCAAGAGTCGTACGAGGACTTTATAGTCCGAGATAGACGGGGCTGCAGCAGGTTTCCTCTTCAACCGATTCAGCCGAACTACTTAGCTCTCCTTCTTCTCTAAACGGAAGAGGAGACCGTCTTACAGGAGAGGGCGTCCTAATGTCAGGTTTTGGCTTGATCAAAGGACCCCTATCCTTGCTAGAGGCAGCCTTATTTCGGGTGTCTTCTTTATGACGCTTACTGCTCGATGAAGGTAGAGCGTCCTGAGGAGGACGAGCGTCCTCAGCGCCTTCCGCAGCAGTCTCACCTGCCCGAGAAGCGTCCTTACATTTCTTCTTCGCTGACATACGTGCCTGTGCGCGTAAACTAGCGTCTGGGGGTACGACTTCTTGGTCAGAATCCCCAAAAACGTCTTGAAAGGCGGCCTGAACGTCCTGCCTGCCGTCCAGCCAAGTCCTGCCAAGCGTCCTGGTGAGCGTCCTGCCAAGCGTCCTGTCTAGCGTCCTGGCGAGCGTCCTGACGAACGTCCTGCCTAGCGTCCTGCCAAGCGTCCTGACGAACGTCCTGCCTAGCGCCTGCCAACGTCCTGACGAGCGTCCTGACGAGCGTCTTGACAAGCGTCCTGACGAGCGTCCTGCCGAACGTCCTCGTACAGAGCGTCCTCCTCAAAAGCGTCCTGACGTAACGTCCTTCTAGAGGACGAACGAGATCGGCGAATCGCCGAAGGAGAAGCGATCGGCGAACGAGACGAAGTAGGTGAAGGAGAAGGAGACTGCTTAGTCCTCTTGACAGGCAGTCTAAGGTCCTTCCTCCGCTTAGGCTCGACTGCTGCTGGGCGAGTCCTCTGAGCCATAAGCGAGGATAGCTGGTCCTGAAGGGACAAAAGAATGTTCTTCGTTGGGGAAGAATGAACAGAGGAAGCAGGACTGATCCTGTGAGAAGACGAGGGGCGTTAAGCCCCCTACAACTCATACATACTGTGTGGGGGTCTACCGATGCTTTCGGTAGCCTCACCTTACAATCAGCCCTCACACACACTCTGAAACTCACAACACTTGATCCAGACATATCTTATATAGAAAAGTCAATCCAAAATAAAAAAACGGTCCACTATCGCGCATGCCAATTCAACAATCCAATTCAATACCAAAAAAATCAATCAGATACTTAAAAGCGAGTCAATTTCCAAAAAATCCTGAGCAGAGGTCTGTAAACAGATGTTTACCGACCGGCGACAGAAAAAAATATGAATAGAAAATGGGAATGGTTCCTGATATCCGCCTCCCAGCGGCGGGAATGGGTACTACCACCTGGCCGCCCACTGCGTGTGCCGCGAGTTTTGAAATTTCTGTCGGACGTCAGAAAATACAGCTATATATATATCTGTCAGGTAAGTGGCATGAACAAACTATTTTTTAAACCTAAATAAACCAATCTACATCTGCTACCATGTTTTTATAAAACTAATCCACAAGTGGTATTATTTCAAATGTGGTCTATATAGAGAAAAAATAAACTGAACATTCTGGTAACAAAGAATATTTAATACCTGTATTGTTGGAACAAGGTCTTCAGAGTCCATGGATTCAAGCTCTGGTGCCTCTAGTATATTGTTAGCTGGGGAAGTCTTCATCTCTGCTGAAAAATAAAAACAGAACAAATGTATTTTCTAGAATACCAAACAAGCAAACATCAATGAATCAATTACATGAGTAAACAAATTTAGGACTTCACTACCTGCTACTAATTACATCTGAGCACAGTAATTAAGAGCTAAAATAACTTCTACATTCCCCTAGATTACCTTAAGTTATATTCCGTAAAATAAGAGCCGGAGCATAAGGATGTTTACATTCTATAAAGCATACAGAACTTTCATTTAGAGAAAAGAAAATAAAAATTTATTCTGCCAAAGTTTCTATAGTAGAAGATTTGAGAGAGGGAGATATTATGCATTTATCTGTAATATTCTTACTGAAATGTTAGTCTCAAAACTTGATGCAGACACATACTCAGTCAACCCCTGGCTTTCATATGATCAACTGATTACAAGTGATTATTTATTATTTACGTATCTTAAAAACTAAAGTTAGGATATGTATGAAATTAATCAATAACCTGGTTTACTGGTGTTTTAATCTGTCCATTGTCATAGGCAATAATAGAAAAATAGCAATGGTGTGACAATCTCAAAAACTGAACAGCCCATAAAAGGAAAAATATGACATCATTATGGAACTCTCAGGAAAGTGATGGAAAGGGAATTACCATATATTGTACAAGAGTGGAGGGAGATTGTGTTAATTATGTACTAACAACAACGAGGAATCTAAACATCAATGCTATTATAAAAGTGCCTGAGAACATATGAGCTCTTTGGCAAAATTGGTTTTATCTCAGATAGAAATCATGGTTTCAAGTCTCCCTGATACTACCCACATCTTAAGAATATCAGGAGTTAACTGTATAATTTGCCCTACCTGTTAATCTTTGAAAGCAACTATAAACATTCAAAGCATGTTAACCAATTATTCTAAGTTTTTCATTAACAGACCTAAGTAAAAGTGATGGAAACAAATACATGAAAATACCTGAAGTGTTTTGTAACATTAAGGTTACATATTATAAAAATTGTAAATTTCCTGGCAAATTAATAAGAAGTGACACTATTTCAAATATTATATACAGTACAATATGCTTATATTACGATCTGTTACTCATGATGGTCAACCCTCATGAGTAACATTTAGAGTAAGGGTGATTATGAGCATATAGTATATACTACAGTGTATTTTGTATGTAATCTAATATATACAGTGTATTTCCTAAATAATCAATATAATACACTAGTGTACATAAAAATGGGTAAAGCTTAATATATTCCATAGTGCAAGTTGTAACCTTACAAACTACGTGTTCAAATTACTGTGTCATTCAAACCTCCAGTGCACTACTGCTATTAGCACTACAAAGCATCAGTAATCAAACCTTAGGCAGTAAAATTCTCAATAAATTTATATTCAAATTAAAACAACAATTATAAAAATAAATTGTATTAGTTTTGTACTAAATCTAATTTTGACCAGACTCACACGACACAGATCCTTCAGTAACTCTGAAGTCCATGATGACAGTGATTCCAAAGATTTGACTCCAACAACAGCTGCTGCAGTTACATCCAAAGAGCTTCTTCTTTATTTTGCAAGGAAAGACATCCAACATGCACAAGAACAGCAACTATAAGATCTAATTGCAAAGATACAACCCACCAGCAAACAAGCTTCAACCAAATCTGATTGCAATACTATGAAAGACTACTAATACTGTAACAACACTATGTGTTACACAATTACAAGACCTTCCACCATTTAAAAAATCCAAGACCACATTTGTTTAAATTATAAGCAGTAAAACGAAGCACACTTCACGACAAACTATGTAGTTATGTACACGTTAACCACAAAACAACAAATGCCCAGGAGAACATTTACAGGAAATTGCTAAAAAAGGAATGGGAGTTTGCTTGAGGCATTAGAGACGGCACTTCTACATCATGGAGGATCATGGGAATGAGGAGGAGGAGGAGGAGGAGGAGGAGGATGAGGGATGAACATCAAACACTGCCAAACCAACCATCTGATGGTGTGATCTCAACATCCTCCATAGATGCTAGAAAATCTTCTGGGGTGTGAGGGAGGGAGTAGTTGGTCCCTAGGCCTAGTCCACTATCTGCCGACTCCTGTCGGGAATGGAAGTCAGTGGTGGCGATGAAGGGGTCGGCAGCAGTCGTCACAGACGTGGTAACAGGGGCCACAGGCTGAGGAGCCGAAGTTAAAGTCAGTGCAGCATTGTTCAACACCAGGTCACTACCTTGTGCCTGCTGTGGCTGTTGCTGTGAAGTAGGAGTCGACTGCTGCTGTGTGTTTTGTGCTGTCTGCTGCAACTGCTGTTGACCAGCCTCCTCCCGTAGACTCATCCGCAATGACTGTTCCTGTGATAAAGGATAAAATTTCATTTACACTATCATTAATACCTTGGAGACATCACAATACAGTAATTCTATACATGTATTTACATACAAACACACACACACACACACACATATATATATATATATATATATATATATATATATAATAATAAATAGAGGAAATGGCTGAGTCAAGTAACCATTTAATCACACAAGAGAACACAAGAAAGCACAAGTAAAAAAAACACAAGCTAAACTAATGCATGTAAACTTGGACTTTGGAACAGATAGGGATTAAAGCAGTACAACCACATACACACACAAATAATATATATATATATATATATATATATATATATATATATATATATATACACACACACATACATATACATACATACACACACACACACACACACACACACATATATATATATATATATATATATATATATATATATATATATATATATATATGTATATATATATATATATATATATATATATATATATTCCAAAGAACCTTTACCTAACAATTATGTACATGTTTTCTGTCTGTAATTTTTATTCTGAACAATGCAAGGTAGACTGGTTCCTGGTGCAAATCATCACAGACTCCTTTGTCCGATACTTTTAAAAGTGCACAAACAGTTTACCACCATCATCACGATTTTGAGAGACCAATTTCTGCAGATGGCACCAAAGACATCCATCCATAGTCTGGCCGTTCTAATGACAAGATGCCTTCACCAATCTTCCAAGCCTCAGCCAAGGGGCTTGGCCAATAATTATGAATTCACGGAGGCGCCCATAACGATCAAGGAGAAGGGAGTGGGTGAAAATAAGACTCGAGGGAAATGGGTGACTTGTACAGCAGTGGAAGTGGGTTAACAAGCAGCGGGGATGGATGGTACTCATCCACCCGTCACTCCCTCCCCATCCCCTGCCCAAGACACAACACACCCTCCCTCTCCATCCTCATCCCAACCATCCTGGCAACAAGCCATGTAAACATCTACCCTGTATGCCACACCCACACCTCTCTCTCTCTCTTTCTCTTTCTCTTTCTCTCTCTTTCTCCAAAAGAAAAGTGATCTGCAGTTAAAAAAAAAAAGTAGGTTTTAAAGGCAATCCCCATCCCTCATCCTTAGCCAAATCATATCATTCTTGATGTTTTAGATTTATACTGACTGTCTAGAAGACACACTGGATCGAAAATAATAAGGATGTTCTCTTGCCCTTCATTAAAAGAAAGTCATATTTAAATTAAGCCCGTGACTGAAGGTTCCATCCCAAGCAAATAAAAGTTTTGATCATTTCTGAACAAATATTCACACATTATCCCAAAGTCTAAGGTAAACTATCCAAGTACAAAGTATACACTGACTTTTTTCATGTACAACATACTGTGTAGTGCTCCAAGTAAAAGTATCTAGTATACCAGCCTCAAAATTTTTTTTTAAAATGAATATGTAGTTACCTGTGTCTGGAATATGAAAAGTTTGCATCCCTAATAAATCAAGAAACTTTTACAAGAAAATCTTCAGTAATACAAAATTCTTTGCATAATAATATCCTTCCAATGATTTAGCATTATTATGCAAAATTTTGAGGTATCAATGCTTCAATTAAAATGTCCAAGCTTGTAAGGATTTTGTAGAAATGTAAACTTGTATTTGTGAAATCCTATGTTGCATTCTTTGGTTAGGCATTTTTCATACTTTTTTGTTTATAAAATGCAGTAATCTAAATTATGAAGTTTCCATGTAACTATCCATCCCTTACAGTGGGTAAGTTCGGGAAAATGATAAAATAGATAATTTGACAATAATATTTCTGTATGTCACAAAGCAAATTATTAATTTTGACAATAATATTTCTGTATGTCACAAAGCAATTTATATAACACAAAGGAAGCAATATTAAATGTCTCAGTTCCTCATCTATCGACAAAAAATGTTATCCGACTCATTTTCCTACGGTATATTAAAATGAAATATGTAATTACCCTAAAGTAGACAATAAAAGTCACCCTTCTGAGCAAAATTACTATATCTTGCCAATAACATACCCTAGCATCCCTTTTCCGTATGTTTAACAAACCCTCCATTTCTGTAGCTGGTTCTACTTCTTCTTCCTCTCTTCTTTCTTTTGTCTTCCCTTCGAGTCTGTGCTAGCTAATCATAAGCAATGATCTGCACATCCTATCAGCTTTAACTTTCAGTGTTTTTTTTTTTTTTTTTTTTTTTCTGTCTCCTCTTAAGGGCTGTGCTAGCTAGTCATAAGCTCTAACTTAGAGTATCTATTTTACAACAAACAGTCCCTCACTGTTTCATCTTCTCATCTCTATAATATTAAAAGAAAAAAAAAATCATACGAAATGTGCAAACTGATCAAATGAGCTTTTAAAGCCATGAGCTACATCGCTTGTCATCCAGTTTCACCTACCGTTTTAATAACTTCTTGCTGCCTGAGCCTAAGTCTCTCGTGCTCCACCTGGAGACGCTGGAGTCTAAGTTGTCTGGCCTGAAGGGCTGCTGCAGAAGAGCTCACAGTGGGTGCCAATGGGGGAAGCTGATGGCTCACTTGCTGTGAAGCCTGGCTAGGAGTGGGTTGACTTCCACTGCTTTGTGACCCAGCTTGTGAATGTTGTGGCGGTTGGACGCCATTTAATAAGGCAGTGGATTGGAGGCGGCGAGCTGCAAGTCAAGAAAAACATGAACATCATTAGACCAAAGCAATCAAAAGCATTCTGCAACAAATCATATGTCTACCAATAGTACAACAAATCATATGCCTACCAATAGTACAACAAATCAAATACCTACCAATAGTACAATAAATCATATACATACCAATTGTACAACAATCATATACTTATCAATAACACAAATTTTAAAATCAAAACCGAGAACGGCACAAAAAGAAAACAAAGCAGTTTCGTCCTTAACATCTTAGACTTACACAGTCACATCATTAGATACTTATGAAAGACAACTGAACATTTCTAACGGGTCACACATTACACCCCCGTAGGAAGGTAGTGCCGCCAGTGGGCTTCATGCTGTGCACTGTAGGCATTACTTGTTCTTTGCAGCGTGCCTTTGGCCCCAAGCCGCAACCACTTTCGTTCCTTTTGCTGTACCTCCTTTTATATTCTCTTGCTTCATCTTACTTTCCACCCTCTCCTAACACTAGATGCATAATGCAACTGCAAGGTTTTCCTCCTGTTACAGTGTCCCAGTGCTTGGCCTATAATTCAGCAAGCAGTTTTGAACTAGAGAGAGACACCAGAAATCTCGATCGCTAATTGTTTTATTTCAATGTACCTTTCCAGAAGTCCTTCGACACTGAGGTTATTAATTATTATAACCACTATAACAGCACAACCAATACGAGCCTAGTGTAATAAGAACTATTTAACTAACGATTCACAAACACCTTTTACAATTTATTTAAATGTAATTCATATTTTCTCGAGAATACTACTTTAAAGTGACTTTTGATATGAAAGAATATGCATAATGAAATAGTAAGTCTGGTTCAAAAGATATTAACAGACTGACAATGTCAAATAAGATTTCACAGTCTACTTCTCATAAATTTCGTTAATAAGCAACATTAGAAAATGCTTAAAAATTTAAAACAAACTGACATGCATATTGTAGATTATGAATCTTTATTATATTTACAGTGTTTCACGGTCATCCCCAACGGGCTTGTTACTAAACAAGCTGCAACACATCGCCCTTAGTAACTCATAGTAACTGCCACTACAATTAAAAAAACGATACAATATCCTGTACATATTTATAACTCCCGTGACGTCATTCCTATGCTAAAAAATCATTGGCAGGTATGGGTTTTACAATGATGACGTCAATGGTCTGCTTCGTTCCCATTGGTCAAACGGCACTAAAACCGAAATCCAACGTCACGGCTGATCCTCTTATGACTTTATATAGGCGTCACTGGCTCGAAGACGCGTGATTGGCCAACTCCCCATGACGGTGTTTACCTAACAGGCCATCTTCGCTTCCCATTGGCCGCTGCCAGATGATGATTTAAGGGGTCCAAGAGGATACGCATTCCCCGGGATCGTCACGTCACGGCGTGCATATGTTCGAGAGATTATAAAGTGACGTCACTTGAATGAGGTAGACAGGCTACTGATGATACTGTTTGATTCTCCCAGTGATCTGGTTTCCTTCTCAGTTAAAAAGTTCACGCATCAATCAACTTTGTGTGGCTTATGATAATGAGAAGGTATGTCATTCATATTTCTACAGAAAGAAATATTCGCCAAATCCACTTGCCTCTGCTGTGGCAAATGAATTATATAGGGGTTCTGAACACGGATCGAGATATGACTAAGCTCTCCAGTAATACTAGTACCTTGGTGATAAGCGCTTTCGCTAAGAATAATACTGAACTGACTTGTCTACAGGATGATTATAGATTTGTTCACTTTCCTTCTGTGGGGGAAAAATGGCGATCTTTCCTAAATCGTGATCCCCAACGGGTTTTAACCCAGGGCGTTTGTTTAGTGCATGCCCGTTGGGGATGACAGTAAAAACATACCCAAAAGACTGCAAATATCGTAAATATTAGTCGTAGCTAACGACCCCCCGCAAAATCTTGGAGGTTACTACCTAGGAAAGATCCGAAAATACAGCAAACGTGGAACTTAAGAGATCATAACAAAGAGGGTATAGCTACCTACCAAGTTCATCATCAATTCTCCCCAAAAGTTCGCTGTCACTCAGAAAGTCATCTGGTTTGTTCAGCAGAGCCATCGACCTCTCTCTCTCTCTCTCTCTCTCTCTCTCTTTCCCCTACGACCTTGCCGAAGCAGCACTCACGCACCACCGGAATACCTCTTCTTGAAAGGAAGCATCATCCACACCAGGAGAGAGAAGAGGAGGGAGAGAGAGAGATGAGAGACCGAGAGAGAGAGAGAGAGAGAGAGAGACTCGAGATGCAGGTGGCAAAAGAACAAAAGCAAACAGATAAACGAAAGCGCATTCCTCCATTACTAGATGAACTGAGGAGATGAGCAGCAAAGTACGCTAAACCATCAGTCATTCTACACACTGTAAGTTCTCAATGCACTCTTCTATTTAAAGGCAGTTGAAGAAGAGAGGCTCTCTTTTGATGAATCTTCATACATGTAAAGTTTTCTGAGAGAGAGAGAGAGAGAGAGAGAGAGAGAGAGAGAGAGAGAGAGAGAGAGAGAGAGAGAGTAGGTATTTCCTAGAACTATCATTAACAACCACTAATCATCGTTCTTGGGTTTAATTTAGACGCCAAAAGCACGTTTCCCGAAGAGAGCATTTTTTTCTGACGTGCAGTCACTTTTAAATTTCTTTTCAAAGGAATCATTCACTCATTCTGAAAAACAGGTTAGAATCATTATTATCTTCCGCCTTATTCACTGCTTATCCTAAAACATCCTCACCCTCACTAACACTGTAATTACGGCAAA
This sequence comes from Macrobrachium nipponense, assembly GCF_015104395.2. NCBI lineage: Eukaryota > Metazoa > Arthropoda > Malacostraca > Decapoda > Palaemonidae > Macrobrachium > Macrobrachium nipponense. Next base: position 18,019,169 of record NC_061098.1, on the reverse strand, counting down.
ACGTCCCCTGATGGGTGGGTAAGAGTCTACCAAAGACCCAAGACTGCCTACTGCTCTTCTCAAGAGGGTTAAAAAACTTAATAAATTTAATAACCCGAGGATTAATCATAGAGTAATACTCTTGTTAGTTTTAAAACCTGTTTAACACAATACGACATAATTATAACCCCTTTCGGCTTTTTTTTCTTTTTAAATCTTATGCATTTCATCAAATCGTAACAAATGAAACTGAAGATTCGCCCTTCAGGTGTTTCTAAAATTTCATCAAATTAAAACAAATAAAACTGGAGATTCAATCCGCCACTTACAGTTATACCTGAGCAGCAAAACTGAGCGTTAGTGGGTTCAGTTTTGCCTGCACAGGCCGCCTAAGCAGGCAAAACTGAACGTTAGTGGGTTATTTTGCCTGCACAGGCCGACTGCGCAGGCATAACTGTGCAGGTACAACTGAACGTTACTAGCGGCCTACTGTTCAAATTCGACCAGTCACACAAGACAGCTTCAAAAACCACCCCAGTTCTCAGAGGGTGTACTGTCATCACTACAGATTGCTTCACCTCTGTTCCTTCGCTCAGCCTCCGTTAACGCTGCACCATTTCAAGACAGTGCAATTTTATGCTGACATTAACGAGGACTCCCAGAAACTCGTTTGCTTTCACAAATGAGGAAGGTAAAAGTGGCGTCGTTTTTTGCTTAGCGAAAAACCACCCGAGAAGACGACGGAGGAGGAGGAGGAGGAGGAGGAGGAGGAGGAGAGGAGGAGGAGGAGGAGGAGGAGGAGGAGGAGGCGTGAGTTTCAATTCCCGAATGGAAAAGGAGTTAAAAGTCATTCATTCCGGCTCTCTTACTGAGGCAGTTCCTAAGGTCAAGGCTGTCGAAGGACGGATAATGAAATCTGTCAGCTCTTCCACGCAAGATTCAAAGGGTCACTATCATTATCACCATTATTATTATTATTATTATTATTATTATTATTATTATTATTATTATTATTATTATTATTTCTGCCGTCATGTAAGTGTTTATGTTACTCACCTCAGACGTGTTTTCCTTTAGGAGAGACTATCACTCCTTTTATTTTGTCGATCTTGTTATATGAAAGTAAAATTGCATTTACATTTATATATTTCTGCTGTCATATATGTGTTTATATCCCCCCCCAGCAGTTGCAACTGTTATTCAACCTCAGGTGTGTTTCCCTTTAGGAGAGGGTATCACTCCTTTTATTTTGTCGAGCTTTTCGTATAAATGTAAAAGCACATTTACATTTATATAAAAAGTACAGTTTTAAGATAAACATATAATATATATATATATATATATATATATATTATATATATATATATAAATACACTGAAGCAAGTAATATAGATATATATATCATATATATATCTATATATATTATATATATAATACACTGCAAGCAAGTATATATATATATATATATATATACATATATTATATATATATATATATGGGTTAGCTAGAACTATACTTACTTGTGTTTTAACGCCCAGTACTGATGTCAGGGGTTGTTTCTCTATGAGATTCAACCTTTTGGGACCAAACCAAATCAACTCAAAAGGGCAAAAGAGGTCATTACAATGCAAATACACCTTTATGCTCGAATGATCTTGTCATTCAGAATTTCGGCAACCTTAAACGTCTAAAAGGGCACTGACACCTGACCTGGACTGTGAATCGACCCAAGGTAATAAAAAGCGAGTGGGGAGGATGAGGTAAATTTCAATTATAATTCAATACATTTCAATGTTCGGTGTCAAGCGTATTGCAATCCTAATGCGCCATTCTCCTTGCATTTTAATAAATTTTAATTACCATTAATTGATGTTTTATTTTATAATAAGTTTGAGCTCTTCTTTTTGAATTTCCCTTTACATCTTCGTCTTCCTAATGAGCACCATATTCTGTGGAAGCTTGAATTTCCAAGTCAATGACCCCTTTGTTTTGCTCGTTCCATACGAATAGAGTTCATCTTCGGATACATACAATTAACTCACTATTGCAAACATTTATTTACCAACAATGAACAACATGAAAGCGCTTTTAATAATTAAACATACAGTGTTGACTATTTCTTTAAAGGTTCATGAAACTGAACCAAGCATAACAACTAGAACAATAATTCAAAAACATCAAAAGGGTACCCGTGTAGTGGGCAAGTCTAAAATAGCTGGAAGGGAAGGATTGGTCGACCAAAGGAAATTTGGCATTGCAAAGCATAAACTTTTCATATTAAAACAGATTATCGAATAGGACAGCAAAGCTGGACTCAAGACTGAAACCACGTCCCCGAGTCAATCCAGTCCAATGTATTGAATATAGTATTTGGGCCAAGGGCAAGCACTGGGACCAAAGAGGTCATTCGGCGCTGAAAAACGGATCTTGACTTTAAAAGGTTTGAAAGGTGTAACAGGAGGAGAGCCTCGGAGCAGTTGCACTACGAATCAATTGTTAGGAGAGAAAGAGAGTAAGATGGAAGAAAGAGAATATGAAAGGTGGTACAGTAAAGTGAAAGAAAGGGGCTGCAGAAAGGTTGAGTTGATTATAGAATATAGGCCAAAGGCCAAGCACTGGAACCTATCAGGTCATTCAGCGCTGAAATGGACATTGACACTAAAAGGTTTGAAAGGCGTAACAGGAGGATAACTTCGCAGTTGCACTATGAATCAAGTGTTACGAGAGGGTGGAAAGTAAGATGAAGAAAGAGAACACGAAAGGAGGTACAGTAAAGAGAAAGAAAGGGGGCTGCAAAAAACCTTAAGCAATGCCTACAGCGGGGAAGTCCAATATACAGAGATTACTGACGCCCATCAAAAGTCATCCCAACTACGGACTTCACAATAAAACGTCTCTGATTTGCTTTCAATCCTCGAAGGATCGGCGCGTTCTTTTCAACGAGCTTCCTTCAACAGAAAACAGAAGAGGCATCTGCCTTTGCTACAGACTCTCCAGATGACAGGGACAACAGGCGCCTCATTGTTCGAGGGAGCAGAACACAGACAGATGGTTCGCTGTAGACGTTCTTATTTCTCGATTTTCTGAACGCGGATAAACAACACATTCACACATAGTAGATGCACCACACACACACACACACACACACACACAGTTTACAGCAGTGAATAATTTTCATAAATTTTCATACCCTAGAGAGCTAATTCCTTAACTTTTTAACTGACCTAGGGAGGTGATTCCCTAACTTTTTAACTGACCTAGAGAGGTGATTCCTTAACTTTTTAACTGACCTACAGAGGTAATTCCTTAACTTTTCAACTGATCTACTGAGGTAATTCCTTTACTTTTGAACTGACCTACAGAGGTAATTCCTTAACTTTTTAACTGACCTACAGAGGTAATTCCTTAACTTTTGAACTGACCTACAGAGGTAATTCCTTAACTTTTGAACTGACCTAGAGAGCTAATTCCTTAACTTTTGAACTGACCTGGAGAGGTAATTCCTTCACTTTTTAACTGACCTGGAGAGGTAATTCCTTAACTTTTTTACTGACCTAGAGAGGTAATTCCTTAACTTTTTAACTGACCTGGAGAGGTAATTCCTTAACTTTTTAACTGACCTACAGAGGTAATTCCTTAACTTTTTAACTGACTTAGAGAGGTAATTCCTTAAGTTTTTAACTGACCCAGGGAGGTGATTCCTTAACTTTTTAACTGACCTAGGGAGGTGATTCCTTAACTTTTTAACTGACCTAAAGAGGTAATTCCTTAACTTTTTAACTGACCTAAAGAGGTAAATCCTTAACCTTTTCACTGACCTAGAGAGGTAATTCCTTAACTTTTTAACTGACCTAAGGAAGTGATTCCATAACTTTTTAGCTGACCTAAAGATGTAATTCCTTAACCTTTCCACTGACCTAGAGTGGTAATTCCTTAACTTTTTAAATGACCTAGAGAGGTAATTCTTTAACTTTGTAACCGACCTAGGGAGGTGATTCCTTAACTTTTTAACTGACCTAAAGAGGTAATTCCTTAACTTTTTAAATGACCTAGAGAGGCAATTCTTTAACTTTTTAACTGACCTAGGGAGGTGATTCCTTAACTTTTTAACTGACCTAAAGAGGTAATTCCTTAACTTTTTAAATGACCTAGAGAGGTAATTCTTTAACTTTTTAACTGACCTAGGGAGGTGATTCCTTAACTTTTTAACTGACCTAAAGAGGTAATTCCTTAACTTTTTAACCGACATAGGGAGGTGATTCCTTAACTTTTTAACTGACCTAAAGAGGTAATTCCTTAACCTTTTCACTGACCTAGAGAGGTAATTCCTTAACTTTTTAACTGACCTAAGTAAGTGATTCCTTAACTTTTTAACTGACCTAAAGAGGTAATTCCTTAACTTTTTTAACTGACAAAAGTGTTTCTTGAGCTACATGGAGTATATAGCAAAAATCAAGCCCATTTTATTCCTCTTGCCATATTGTAATAAACTCTTAAAAATAATAGTTCTAGTTTGAAAGTGGACAAGGAAATCTTGGTACGGATTCAAACTGTTAAAATACAGCAGAAACTGCAGTAACACAGACTTGACACGGCAGATAATAAGAGATCGCACTTCACAAAGAGAAGCAAAGATCCCTAATAAAGAAAAACAGACGATAAAAGAAATCTGAGAACGGGAGAATAAACAGAGCAGAATTCGTTTAATCAAAATTCGCTGTAGATGTCAACGAAAATATATTTTTAATGTTATGTGATTTAATAAAACATTCTTCCCATTCGGCTGGGTTATTATTATTATTATTATTATTATCATTATTATTTCCCAACAACTACAAAAACACTTTTTGTAAGCAGCGCTCTCCTTTATCCCTTAGTAACGAAAGAAGTAAAATGTAAGATTCAAAGACTTGCACCAAAAAAAGAAAAATTCATTACATGGGCCAAGTTCAAATTTAACTCAAGTTCATTTACACTACAAAGCACAATTTAAATTGCGATTGCATTTGAACACCAAGATGAATTGTTAATTTACCCTCTTCTTACCATACAAGGTAGAAAATTTTACACACACACACACACACACACACATACATACATATACATTATATATATATATATATTATATATATATATATATATATATATATATATATATGCCTATTCTGAATTGAAAACCGCCTCAATCATCAGTATTTGGGTAAATTGTTTACCCATTACTGATGACAGTGGTGGTTGAAAGGGTTTTTGAAACAATAGTTATTCATAAATAAAAAAAGCCCCATTAATTCATGAATGAAAAAACTAACTTTTCTACGTTATATGCTAAGAAAAGGGTAAATACAGTATAGTGCATTGAGCACTTGAATATGAAACTATTCAAGCAATGATAGATGACCTCCAACTGACACAGACATAATATAACAACCCACATTAAATATTCTCTCTCTCTCTCTCTCTCTCTCTCTCTCTCTCTCTCTCTCTCTCTCCTCTCTCTCTCTCTCTCTCTTCTTCCGCTAACTGAAACAGAAAAATATATACGCAGGTACTTGCATTTCTATTTCAAGATTGATGGAGAGACAATGATTTTCCCCCATTCCCCACAAAAAAAAAAAAAAAAAATTAAAAAGCGTCACACAAATCAATCATTTCACCTTCCCCATTCTTGAACTGGCAGAGAGAGAGAGAGAGAGAGAGAGAGAGAGAGAGTACTTAAATATCACGAGAGGGTTCAAGGGAAACGAGTGCGGATGACCTACCAACTTTTGTCTTTCATTTATACTGTTTTGAATGGACGGCCCCACCTTAAGGACATTCATTCACAAGCAGACCCTTTCTCCCACTACTACTATTACTACTACTACTACTACTACTGCCGCGGCTTATAAACAGATTTGGAGTTCCTTGAAATACATCAGTCCAACCGGACTCTCAGACATTTAGGCCTTATTGAATTCTGCAACCTTTACTTATTGACATTTTTTCCAACAACTAGGATCTGGGTCAGATAACAGCCTACCTGTATGCGCATTCATTCTTCATCTGATAGAAACCATCAATAAAAGTGGATGGTTGGATAGATAAGTATCTGATATGAGAGAGAGAGAGAGAGAGAGAGAGAGAGAGAGAGAGAGAGAGAGAGAGAGAGAGAGAGAGAGAGAGAGATTTTCATCCACCAAGAGCATAATACCACTCGAGCCCTCTTTTGGAAATAATACCCATCCGTTCTGATTCTTGTATCCAGAGAGAGAGAGAGAGAGAGAGAGAGAGGTGAACATACGATCCGACTCGTTCTCCCGCAGTTGCAAGTACAAACTTTCGAAAGTCATATGGGAGTGGCACCGGAAGGGTGAGGTAGACGTGGAAGGAGGAGGAGGAGGGGGCGAGGGGGAATGTGGAAGAGGCACTATGACATCGGCAGGCAGTGGGGTCTAGGAGGGAAGGGCGGCCACAACAAAGGTCACCTGGAGTATATATGTACATCTGATCTGGGCCAACGGGTTATGGAGGCAGATACTAGCAGGCTGAGGAGGTTGAGGGTGATTTAACAGGCTGAGGAGGTTGAGGGTGATTTAACAGGCTGAGGAGGTTGAGGATACGGGAGGAGTAACTACTCAAATGACACCAAGTAGAATCATCCGATCTGGTAGTCATAATTTTATCGCATATATCTAGATTGTGCTTATGTTATAGTCTCTGCTCTGTATATTCCATAAGGTCCTCGCTGGACGAGTGGGTTGCGTACTCGCCTATCAATCTGGTACCCTGAGTTCGCTTCTCGCTGCTGCCAGTGCGGAACCAGAGGAATTCATTTCTAGTGATTAGAAATTCATTCCTCGATATAATGTGGTTCGCATCCCACAATAAGCTGTACGTCCCGTTGCTAAGAAACCAATTGGTTCCTAGCCACGTAAAAAAAAAATTAATTAAAAATAAATAAAAATCAAAAACTTCGGGCCAGCCCTAGGAGAACTCTGTTAATCAGCTCAGTGGTCTGGATAAACTAAGATATACTTAACTTTAAATTTGTATATTCCATGTACTATATGGTTTTGAGCTCAAATAATATAGTAAATTATATTATTACTATTACTCTCATTCAGTCCTGGTTTTCACTCCTCACCTGTATATGACTTAAAACCCAGCCTTTTGCAATTCTCCTTCCACGCAGCCAATCGTGACCGAGCACATTCATGCATACATATACACACGTACATAATGTATGAGAGATATAAAGAACTCGTGTCCATTGTATAGATCACGTTAAAGTCAAAATCTACTCTGATTGAAATCCACCAGGCATTCACATTACTGACAAATACCGCCTGTAACTTGGAATACATTTTGCAAATAAGAGGCTACCGATATCTTCAATAACGACTGAATATTAACTCTGTCATGCTTTCGACTATCGAATGGTAATATCTATATTTTTATCATTAAAATATTCATATAGACAAAGGATGATAAATTAAAGTCCAAAGGAATATGCAATGCATTACACATGGATAAGCAAAGAGAGAGAGAGAGAGAGAGAGAGAGAGAGAGAGAGAGAGAGAGAGAGAGAGAGATATTACAAAGGTAACACTCGCAGTTAAAAATTGTCCAAACGTTATCAGGGTACCGCAGTCGATAATCCACTTTATCTAATCTAATCGTGACAGCTGAAAGTATAACGTCACAATACGAAAGAATGGATGTAAGAAAACATCTTTCCCTCATAACCAAAAGTGTAATTCATCAATCCACTCGAGATAACCTTCGTATTAAGCTCACTCCGAAATAAAAACTATCATAATAGTAAGCTTTAAATCGAAAAACAATCAAACTTTACGAAAGGATTGTTACCAAAACTTTAATACTACACACACACACACACACACACACACACACACACACACACACACACACACACACACACCTGTATATTGTGTGTGTAGTATTTAAGATTTGGTAACAATCATTTCGTACAGTTTGTTTGTGTTAATTAACCACAAAGAAATAATACTCGATCAACTCTAAAACCCATCCAGATATAGCTTCATTCTTTCTAATGATTTGTACATGTATAAAGTTACCCCGTCAATGCACGTCACGCGGTGTACTGTGGCCATTACTTGTAAGGTTCTTTGCAACGTCCCTTCGGCCCCCTAGCTGCAACCCCTTTCGTTCCCTTTTCTGTACCTCGGTTCATATTCTTTCTTTCATTTTACTATCGACCCTCTCTTAACAATTGTTCCACAGTGCAACTGCTTTGAGGTTTTCCTCCTGTTACACCTTTCGAGCATTTTACTGTCAATTTCCGTTTCAGAAGTTAAGTATATCATAGTTTAACCAGACCACTGAGCTGATTAACAGCTCTCCTAGGGCTGGCCCGAAGGATTAGATATTTTTACGTGGCTAGGAACCAACTATAGCTGGTTCACTTAAGGTAGATTCTTGGATGAACCCTATGCTTACGAGAGGTTTGTTTGGCGGCCACTGATTGGCTGGTACCGGGAGGTAGGCAGCTCCCAGCCAATCAGCGGCTGCCAAACAAATGTCTCGCAGGCATAGGGCTCACCCAAGAATCTACCTTAAGTGAAACAGCTATAGTCACCTAGCAACGGGACCTACAGCTTATTGTGGAATCCGAACCACATTATATCGAGAAATGCATTTCTATCACCAGAAATAAATTCCTCTGATTCCGCACTGGCCGAGCCGAGAATCGAACTTCGGACCACCGAATTGCTAGCCAAGCGCGAAAACCACTCGTCCAACGAGGAACTAGGTCCCATTGGTACCTGCATAAATTCTATATCCCATTCCATTCCGTGTGTGGGGTTACGTTACCAACCTACTACGCAGCAGTTCTTCACGTCGGGGAGACCAGACCGAATCCCGAAAACGAAATCCATCCAACTCATTTCAATGCCCAATGTCAAACCAGGCGAAGCGCCACCCTTCTTCAGTTTCCCCGTGAGGAGGGAGGCCGGAAGGTTAATGCCCCATAGAATCTACGAGAAGCAATTCACGAACTGGGAGTGCCACTTGTCGCTAAGCCCTTTCAGAATACAAGGCTTCGGTCGCGCGTGGTATGATATTTGGTGGCAAGTGTAGGCTTTGGATTGAAAGGTAAGGCGGTTTATTTATTTATTTTTTTTTTTTTTTCAAAGAAGGTTTCGTGCGAGTTGAAAACATCATTAGACCTTCTATTCTGGTGTCTCGTGAGGAAAAATGACATTGGTCTTTACTACAACAATTGATTTACAAATTTTGTTTGTTTGTATGGTGTTTTTACGTTGCATGGAACCAGTGGTTATTCAGCAACGGGACCAACGGCTTTACGTGACTTCCGAACCACGCCGAGAGTGATTTACAAATTACTAATACAGTAGCAAACAAAAATACTGTATATACATACGTACTGTACATTTCCTGGCAACAAAATTCCATCTACAAATACTACTACAGTGATAAACAGTGATGAACAAAACCACTGTATATACATACGTACTGTATATCACCCGACTGCAAAATTCTATTCACAAAAACTAAAAAGTGATAAACATAATATATTGTGCAAACATGCGTACTATACATTCTATGACAACATAATCATACGAATCCATGATTTTTGCAGCTAAACGCACCCCTCACAAAGAATCGACTCAAGCCTTTAAAATTTAAAGGCAATAAACCCTTCACAAAATACGGGAAAATGATTGGACTCGCCTATCATGACACTATATAAGGGGGACTCTTACATTACAAAATTATATTATATAAAATTCATCTGACTTCGAAAACTATTTAAACACTTATTTTTCCTTCTTTTCTTCGAACAACATCCAAACATCGACTATCCTATCCCAGATGCCACAAATTGACGTGAACGACGTTTTCTCTCTCGATTTCAAAGTCTTTCGTGTATCTTTTTTTAAATAAAAGGCGAGTTTGACATGCAAAACAATGCCTTTGCCTCCTAAAGTAGAGAGAAGGCTTTCTGCAGTTCGAAAATATTCCTTGGGCAACTGACACGAATGGCGATAAAACCCAAATATTAAAGTACATCCATTTTCATACCTAGGTAAAAAAAAAAAAAAAAAAATGCACGTGATATGTATGTATATAACTCCCTCGAATAAATCAGACTGACTCCCTCTTATATTGTTTTCGCTCTCTCCTCCGGCCAATGACAATAGGGCATGGTGAGCAGAACCTGCCCTTACTTACGGGATGCCTCCCGTCTCCGCCCTGCCCATAATACCACGATGTCGTCGTCCTATCCACCCACTCTCCAGGGAGACATCTCATAATCGAAATATGTTTTGTCCTAGAAAACTTTCCGAAGGTTACGGTTCCTCTCTCTCTCTCTCTCTCTCTCTCTCTCTCTCAAACGATTTACGCTTACAAACTCTCAATTCTCCCTTAAACAAGTGCATGCCTCGAGAGGCCTTGCCCCATTTGAAAGGGGGTCAACTTTGTAATTTCTCGTTTTTAGAAATTAGTCTCATTTCCTTAAACTTTCTCTCTCTTTTAAAAGATCGCGACTTCTAAGCGTCATATTAAAAATACCGAGAGCTTCGTTTCAATTTCATTTTCAAAGACTTGTGATCTTTAAAATCTTTAAATTGCAATACCTTGTCCCTTTAAATCATTCGTGTTTTTCAAAAATTTGGTCCCTATACAAGATTCTACTCTGAGATGCCTATCCCCTTAAAGGATTCTGCTTTCAATCATTCAAATTTTTTTTAATTATCTTATCACTTACAATGCACAAGGATGTGTCTGGTCAACGGTTGCACATTAACCTCCATTAAAACAAAGATTACAAAGGTTACTGGAAGGATGTAAAATGTTAATGTTTCTTGGGACAAACAGAACCCCGCTTGCCTACTGAAGGTTGTATCGAACATCAAAATATGCAAATGCGATCTATGTTTGGGTTTTAGGACCTCTCCCCTTCCAAGGGCACTGAAAGGTGTAAACAAAGACGTTGCTCTGTATCAATAACTTTTTTCCACAAATTTTCATTTAATCATACTTAGCACAAACAAATGCAAATAAATTTTAAAAATAAAATCTTATTCATATCATTTTACCATTTAGCAAAACAGTCCCTTACATTCCACAGTTGATTGAGTGATCCCAACATATAACTCCACATAAGTCAATTGTTATGACCCAACAAAAGTCAATTGTTTCACAACTATACTTCTGTGCATAATCTATTAAGTTCGTCTTACTTCCAATCTAAACTGCATTTATAATCTCCATATTCATTTCCTAACTTTCCACTGCCAAAATCACTACCAATTTCTTTATACTTAACATTCTCTCTCTCTCTCTCTCTCTCTCTCTCTCTCTCTCTCTCTCTCTCTCTCTCTCTCTCCTATCTGGATGACCCGTGTCCGAATTTCGGACAGACATAGGGGCAATCACCGAAGATCCAGTGAGCCACGGTTGACCTAAGCAATGTATAAAGTACCTACTTGTTATGACGACTGTAGTGGGTCGCATCTAGGGTAGAGAGAGAGAGAGAGAGAGAGAGAGAGAGAGAGAGAGAGAGAGAGAGAGAGAGTGGAGGGGGGACACAAAGTGAGTGTTCATTGCTCCGTCAAAATCTTTATAATAATGAATACGGTACCTACTTGTTATGACGACAATAGTGGGTCGCATCTGAGAGAGAGAGAGAGAGAGAGAGAGAGAGAGGAAAAAACACGTATTGAGTGTCCATTGCTCCCGTCTAAATCTTTATAATCAAAACGGAATGACCTCGACCAAGTAATCCCCAACCAACTAATTGAAACTTTTCGTAAGATAATCACAAGACTTTCATTCTCACAACTTCGATAAAAATACCAATTTGTAAGATAATATCTTACCACACAAACATTACGAGCATCACTAATCAAATGAATAATCCACTGTTACTCTATCCTGCAGACATACTATATAAACATCGTAAGGTCTCATGGATAATCTCCCATGTCATGGCACTCTGTGAAACCACGAACCTATGTACTAGCTTCCAGCGTAGGAAACGCTGCATATAAGGTATTTAAACGCTTAAATATACCCAAGGAAGCCGTACATCTCCAATCGCATCAAACACATGGAATTATGTGTAATCCACGCGGACCTAAACTTTATCTCAATTACCAACATCAGCCAACAACTTGATATAACATAAAAGCTTCCTGGATCCTCCCTAAAGAGCACTACGATATGATGTCATATGTTAGTTCGACGTTCAAATACATGGAACAATTCAAGCTCAATCTGGCTAATAATATCCATTTGCATCTGTCAGATTTTTGCCTTCATAACTGTATGTGACCAGGATGAAACTGTACAATAACTTAACTCTCTCTCTCTCTCTCTCTCTCTCTCTCTCTCTCTCTCTCTCTCTCTCTCTCTCTCTCTCTCTCTCTCTCTTCATCATTCAGGTTTGCCTTCAAAATGAATGTGACCAGTTCCTATGATGTTCTCAAGTTAAATAGGTGGGTTATACTAGAGTTCTCGCCGTCAGGATGAAACTGTACAATAACGCCCTCTCTCTCTCTCTCTCTCTCTCTCTCTCTCTCCTAAGATATGTCAAACTATGAAATATATGGTAAATGTGCATACTTAGATGGATATGGGATGATTGCAGAGATCTGCATCCAAAAAATATGTAAAACCTAAAAGAGGAAAAGGATGTAAGTTCGACAAAAAATGCAAATATATGCACCCTGTAGCCATGAATCATAATCAAATAAATAACCAAACCAACAATAATCAAACCAAAATAAGAAAGAAACAAATAAACAGAGAAATCAAGAATATCAGGTAAAAGAGAAAAGCAAACCACCAATGAGATATGCAGAGGTGGTCAGCAAAGAATTTCAAAGCATCAGCTCCGAAATTCTACTCAAGAGATAATAACTGTATTTATTATGCAGAGGATATTGCAGAAAGAGAGAAAATTGCAGATTCAGACACAAAATGAATAATTATGATGAAGGAAGATCAAATATTATGGAAAAGTTGGATTTTTTAATGTCAGAATTTCTGGAAATGAAAAAAAAGAACAACATACCAGAACAGGAAAGAGACATGGGAAAATCCTTATTACTATCAGTATTAAATGAAGGAGAAAACACGCAAACCATCATAGTGATGAATGCATGCAGGTTTAGTTACGAGTAACTCAAAAAGAAAAATAGAGTACTTAGAAGAACTAACTAAAAAATGAAAAGAAAATAGATATAATGAATATAAGTGAAACCTGGTATTCCCAAGAGACTGGAATGATGATCAAATAAAAGGGTTCCAAACTTATTTAGATCAGATAGAAAAATAGGAATCAAGGGGAACCGCAATATATGGGAAAGACAAAAAACAAGGAAAATATATGAGAAATAATAGTAACTCAGAATGTGAACTAATAGCGTAGAATTTGAATCTGAAAAAATTGATGAACATAGTAATATATAGACCTCCTAATACTAAAGAGTTTGACTTAATAATTGAAAAATTGGATGATATAGTAGAAATCACAAGGACTGGACTATTCTCCTATCTGGTGACTTCAACTTTCCTTTCGTAGAATGGAAAGAACGAATAGGAGATTGTGGTTGTACTTATACATATAAAAAAGAGAGTATAGTAGTGCAGAAGATAAGAGGCAATTTGAAAAGCTATTAGATATGTCTACTAGAATACATTCAACAAATAAATCACCTGCCAACAAGAAAGGAAAATACTTTAGACCTAGTATTTGTGAACGAGATGAATTATGTTAAAGAAATAATAGTTTATAATGCGAGTATTTCAGACCATAATGTCATAGAATTAACAGTTCATTCCAAAGCAAGTGAAAATAGAGATAAGCAAGAAATGAAAAAGTGGGAAGGATATGGAAAATACAACTTCTACAGTAAAAATATAAATGGTCAGAAATTAATGAAGAATTAAACAAAAAAGATTGGGATAACATTTTTCGTAAGTGATGACATAAGGGTAAATACGGAGATATTATATATTAGATGATAATAGTGGAAAAATATATACCGAAGAAGAAAAGTAAACATCATTCATGCATACCAAGAGACAGAAGAATCTTGTTCCAGAAAATCAGAAAGTGGAAAAAAGGTCTTGCAAAAGAAAAAAATGCATGGAAAGTTATAGAACTAAAAAGTAAGATAGAAAATGCAGAAAAAAAGATTATACAATCAAAAGCAAAATGAAAAACGGGACTTGGAAGAACCCTATTAAATATCAAGCAAAACACCCCAAAACTATTATACTCATATGCGAAGAAGATGAAATAAAAGAAGAATAGAAATAGGCCCTCTGAGAATTGAAGGGAGATTAACGAATGAAAAAAAGGAAATTTGCAACATACTGGCAGAACGATATAAGAGAGAATTCACCCCTAGAATAGATAATGAAGATAATGATATAGAAGTAAGGGATGAAAATAGTGAATATTTAGCTGACATAGATATTAATGAAGCTGATATTGTGCAGGCTATTAATGAAATTAAAAATGGAGCTGCTGCAGGGCCTGATGGATTCCTGCTATTTTGTTAAAGAAAGTAGTTCATTCTATCGCAAAGCCACTTGCAATATTATTAAGACAAAGTGTAGATACAGGCAAGATATATGATGAGCACAAATTAGCGTATATTACCCCTACTTTCAAAAGTGGATCAAGACTAGAGGCAAGTAATTATAGGCCTGTGAGTCTAACATCACATATAATGAAAGTGTATGAAAGGGTAATGAAGAAAAATATTATGAAACATTTAATAAAAAATAATTTGTTTAATAAAGGACAACATGGTTTCGTACCCCGAAAAAGTACACAAACCCAACTGTTAGTCCACCGTGAAACATATTCAAAAAAATATGAAAGCGGAATGAAACAGATGTTGGTTTATTTAGACTTTGCAAAAGCTTTTGATAAAGTAGACCATAATATATTAGCGAAGAAAATTAGAAAACACAATATCGTGGATAAAGTAGGAAGATGGTTAAAAGAATTTTTACACAACAGAAAACAGATAGTTATTGCAAACGGAGCGAGAAATCGGATGAAGCCAAGGTAATATCCGGTGTGCGCAAGGTACGGTGTTAGCTGCAATACTGTTTGTTATTATGATTGAAGACATAGACAATAATGTTTAAGGATTCGGTAGTGAGTAGTTTCGCAGATGACACAAGAATAAGTAGAGAAATTACTTGTGATGAAGATAGGAACGCTCTACAAAAGAGACCTTAACGAAGTATATGATTGGGCAGAGGTAAATAAATAGGATGGTATTTAACTCTGATAAATTTGAATCAATAAATTATGGAGGACAGAGAAAGAAAGCTATATGCATATAAGGGACCTAATAATGGAACCATCACAAATAAGGAAGCAGTTAAAGACCTTGGTGTGATGATGATAGGAACATGTTATGCAATGATCAAATAGCAACTCTGTTGGCAAAATGTAAAGCAAAATGGGAATGTTGTTACGGCACTTCAAAACAAGAAAAGCTGAACACATGATTATGCTTTATAAAACATATGGTTCGTAGTCCACTTGAATATTGCAATATGATATGGTACCCACACTATCAAAGGATATTGCACAAATAGAGAGTGTACAAAGGTCCTTTACAGCTAGAATAGAAGAAGTTAAGGACCTAGACTACTGGGAAAGACTACAATTTTTAAAATTATATAGTCTGGAAAGGAGAAGAGAACGCTACATGATAATTCAGGCATGGAAAACAGATAGAAGGAATAGCAGAAAATATCATGGAACTAAAAATATCAGAAAGAGCAAGCAGAGGTAGATTAATAGTGCCCAAAATATACCAGGAAAAAAAAAAATAAGGAAAGCACACAGGACATTAATCCACTACGCACCAGCATCGATAATGCAGCGTCTATTCAATGCGTTGCCAGCTCATCTGAGGAATATATCAGGAGTGAGCGTATATGTGTTTAAGAATAAGCTCGACAAATATCTAAACTGCATCCCAGACCATCCAAGATTGGAAGATGCAAAATATACCGGAAGATGTACTAGCAACTCTCTGGTAGACATTAGAGGTGCCTCACACTGAGGGACCTGGGGCAACCCGAAACAAGATGTAAGGTCGTAAGGTAAGGTCTCTCTCTGAGGGCTGTCATTCTAACAAGGAAGGAGCAGTACTCAAAAGCACCTTCTGAGACTCGGTGGTTCTTCGCCCCAAAAAACACACCAAGAGCAGCACAAACGCACGCACGCATTCACAGCAGGCCCTGTGGGAGGGGGGGGGGGGGGGGGGAGAACAAACGAACGCCACAAACAAAGGCGCAAAAAACAAGGCGCAAACCGCCATTATTGCCGTTCTAATTGATAACATCCGGACGCAGCTGCTGCTGCTTTCCCGGCTCGTCTCTTCTTAGAATAATATCATATTCATCACCATTCGCCACATGGCTGCCATCCATAGCTGTTCAGCATCCGAGAAGCCGTCGTGTTTACCTACAGGGGGGGGGGCTCTGTCATTCCATTTCCCTCAAACGAATCCTGCAACGAACGTCATGAGCTAAAACGTCACTGACGAGAGTTGCAAGGAACAACGACGATTCCTGCTCATGCCTCTGATGAATTAACCAGTTTAAAAATAGGCTGCTCGGAAACAACACTACAACACACGCACACACAGGATCGTTCTTTCATAACTGTGAAATGCACAAAAACACATCCCACTGTAAGACGTGTATTTTAGGTACACAAGACCCGACTCTTCAAGCTGTGATCTAAAGATCCACAAATATAAAAAGACCTTGACTGGCCTTGTGCAGCAAAGGTTTTTTATCCAGTGCCTCTCCTCGAAGTAGGATCTATCAAGAGATTCAGAAGAGATAAAAAGAAAAAATAATAAATAAATGAAAAACTTGTCTGTCCTTGTAGGCGGAAAACAAAGAGACAAAGAGTAAATTGATGTTGCAACAGGCATACGGCGCTTACCCTCAAGACAAATATCAATGACAGACGTGGCATTTGAAGCATACTGGCAACACACACTAAAGGCAATTAATAATATAGACAACTTCTCTCATAACTGCAACGGATATCGTGCAGGATTGCAAATGCAAGCCCAAATGTCTCCACTTTTATTCCAGTCTATTGTTTGTTGCGAAGGGCAAATACTACTTAAAATTATAATAAGCTATTATCTTAAAGCGGATAAAGGGCAGGAAATAAAAGTGGCAGAAAAAATCTTATTTCAACTAACTTCCATTGATATACCAGGTTACCGTGTCAAAGTAAATGATGAATCTGTGATTTTCCCGTTAGTATAATATATATATATCGACTAACCAGGAGGTCTTACAGTTATTGCGACGTTTTTGTCATTTTCTTCAATTCACCGTCAACTTTTTGTAACTACCTTCAGTTTATCGTGACCTTTTTTTGTTATTATCTTCGATGCACTGTGACCCTATACTCATTATTTATATAAGTTAGGAAAAACAAAAAAAAGCAATAAAATGTCATTTAAACGCTTTGACGCTGAACAAGACAAAAGCACAAATCCGTGATAACTCAAATGACTTGCTAATACAAAAGTTGAAACAGGGACGAAATTGCTAAAGCAAGTCATAATCAATTTCACCCACATCAATAAAAACGACAGAGAGAGAGAGAGAGAGAGAGAGAGAGAGAGAGAGAGAGAGAGAGAGAGAGAAATTAACAACAGGATACCGCAGAAAATAAGCAAAAAAAGAGAGCGAGCGTCGTCGGTCGCAGTGTTTCCGGAGAACCTCTGCAAGGTCGGAGGTACGAGCTCCGTTTTCCGCGAACACGACGCCCCTGCACGATCGTGCAATCGCTTGCCTCTTCTGCAAGGAGAGAGCACGAGCGGCCGAGCTCTCGGCAATTAGCGTCAACCCCCCAATATACCATCAACGAGAACTTTCAATTCCGATCGGTAATCGTCAGGGAAAGAGGCTGCTAATGACGGCAAACTTGTTTCCTAGTTTTCTGTGAGCTGCTTTAATAACTTATGACACACACACACACACACACACACACACACACATATATATATATATATATATATATATATATATAAACATTGTTTTGAACAATGTTTGTTTGCATACTTAAGTAGGTTATTGACGTGTTTCATTGTTATTTGTGACCTCATGTTGCTCTCTTGTGTAAGTTGTTTTCTTAAAATTGTTTAGTACCCTGAAGATGACTTTGGAATAAAATTTGAAAGTCTTGGTTACCTCCTTCTTTCATTTTTTTAATATTCCTAACAACAACTTTGGACCCTAGGGCCTATCGCCTATCCTGGCTTCACGGTTTGAACTAAGTAAATCATCCTACTCTATTTGCATGCTTCCTAATATGATATCCCATTGGGGGTCCCATTTGATCTACCATGAATCTCCTATACCTTGTGAAAAGGTCGAAAAAAAAACCAATATCCATAAATTAACTGCATGCAAGCAAAGTCTATTTAGTATAGGGTCCGCAATAATCTTACTATAATGGGCGTTATATCTGCCCGTCCGTCTGTCATTCAATCACAGCCAAACGGCTGGTCCGATGGGCATGAAACTTGGCAGGGTTATAGTGGGGATCCCTAAGATGGTTTATAATGGGGTTTCATCCTACCTCCCCCCTCATCCAAGAGGAGTGGGGGTGAGAAGGGCTTCCCTGAAAGGGAGCTGGTTCTCCCCGTGAAACGGGGCTGGTTATGCCCGTAGATCGCTACTATATCAAATGGTAGACTGTGACTTCATACATTTTCATAAAGTCTCACATTCTTCCGCTGATATATTATTGTGGACCTTATACAAAGTTACTCTTGTTCTCGGCATTGAGAGTTCTTCTACACAATGAGTTCATTGTAAGGATTTTATATTATGTTCCTGAACAAAACCAAAACATTCATCCATAAAGGAATTGAAATGAATTGCCCTCTCATCAGATATCTGACCTTTTCCTACAGAACGATATGTCCAGCTTTTTAATCTCTAGTATACTTTGGTTTAAATATTTCTGTTGCCCCTTTTTCCTTGCTCAGGAATTCTTTTTCTTGGATTATGGTTTATCCGTAAATTATAAAAATATCTTTATTTTATGTGGATAGTATTAGAAAAATCCTACGACCTTTAATATAGTAAGCAATGACAACACACCGTTACAATAATCAATTTTCCACCCAGTTGCCTAATCACAAGGTCGGTGCAACCAATTGTTTAAGAATATAAAAAAATAAAAATAAATATCCATGCACTCTTAAGGTGAATCGAACTTGTTCTGGCTTTAATGGTTTTTATCATAACGATAATTTTTTTTGGGAAAATCTGAAGACTTCTTGTTTTACCCAGACCTGATAATCGGGCCGGTCGAAAACCAAACTAACACCGGGTCGAGCCAATCGAAACCAAACTATAACACCGGGTCGAGCCGATCGAAACAAAAAGAGAGCGAAGAAGAAAAGAAGAAGAAGAAGAAGAAGAAGAAGAAGAAGAAGAAGAAGAAATGCAATATTTCCCAGCCACAAACAAACGTCAGCAACTTGCACGGTTTCCGGTGAGTGATTCTCTCAGCGCGAATGCATGACGTCCTATTTCCCGGCAAAATGCAAAAACAAAAACGCACGAGAGAGAGAGAGAGAGAGAGAGAGAGAGAGATAGAGAGAGAGAGGACCGAGCCCTTGAGGTTAAGTGCACCTGTACCCAGAATACTACTTCCATTGCGATACCAGAGCGCCACCTGCTCCCAAAAGCCTTCATAACACCACCTGTCTTCTCCTTGGATATTATGATTATTATACACCTACGCTTTGCGCGCGCAAGCGCGCGTACCTCTGTACTTACACGTACTATCGCAGCTGATACCCGGGAAATGCAAACCTTTAACGCAAAATATCGACGCTTTACTGCGGTACATCACAAGGAATAAATTACGTTCACTCCAACTAATTAAATCATCAATTGTCCCGTATAAGCGCGCGGGGGGGGGGGGGGGGGGGGGGGGGGGGGATGGGGATGGGGGGGGGGGGGGGGGGGAAGCGCGAGGGGGGGGGGGGGGGGGGGGGGGGGGGGGGGGGGGGGGGGGGGGGGGGGGGGGGGGGGGGGGGGGGGGGGGGGGGGGGGGGGGGGGGGGGGGGAGGGGGGGGGGGGGGGGGGGGAGCGAGAGAGAGAGAGAGAGAGAAGAGAGAGAAGAGAGAGAGAGAGAGAGAGAGAGAGAGAGAGAGATCCAGCGCGTGATTAATTCTAATGGTCTAGCTGTCATTTTATTGTACACGGCAGATGACGACACTAATGAAGTTGATCACGACTCCCCGAATCTGTCTTGTTCGCAATATCTCTCAGAAGATTGAGAAGGTGAGCGATGCTTACAGTGCATACGAGAGAGAGAGAGAGAGAGAGAGAGAGAGAGAGAGAGAGAGAGAGAGAGCTCTATAGTTTATCAGTTCTCCGACACCTAAAAGGTGAGGGAAACCCCTCATGAAACAGCTTTGCACTAATTTCAACCTCTTTGGTGCAGAAGCAAACTTTGGCGATATGCGCGTTTCTTCCGTTAAGAGAATATATAATATACATACATATATACATATACAAATACACACATATATGTGTGTATATTTATGTACGTATACAAACATACATACATATATATTTATATATATAATGTACACATAAATACACACAAACATACACCTATACAAGTGTTGTGTGTGTGTGTGTGTGTGTGTAAACCACAAATTACTTACAATCGATATTATGTATGATGAGTGAGCACAGTGCAAATACTGCTGACAACCTGTGATTCCTAGCGAACGAACCATAATAATGAATGAAATAAAGTACGGTATATTTCTTCAGGGCCATAGAGACGGAAGACGGATGGAAAATCTTAGGATAGGACAGTAACAATACATGCATGGGTAATAATAAAGTTCCTGAATTTTCACTTTCAAGCAACAAATCACCTTTCTGCTAACAAACACAAATGAATGATCGTCACAGAACACACAAAGCCAATGAAGCTCAGAAGATGTCAAAATTCTAATTCGAATCACTACAAAGGCGAAGGATAGAGTCGCTTCTCTTCTACAATTTCTCTCCTTGTTCTTTGAAACAAAGTGGACTACGAGAATATTAAAACAGAAACAGCACCAAATTTGATTGAATGAAAAGAACGAAGCGGGTCCCTCTCTCCCAGGTTCCAACGACTTGTGCAGACTCATACAATGGTGCAAAATGACGACTGGTCGACTCATTTGTGAAATAAACATGAATAATAGACGTCTAACTCAGGAATAAAAGTACCCAATAACAAGATAATTACTTTGCATACTCAAGATTCATTTCGCGAGAGACGTAGTAGAATGACAATCCTTTAGCCAAGTTCCCAGCGCAGCCTGTTTGATTGTTATTCCTCAAATTTTCACTATAAGAAGACTTATTGAACCCTGGTCAGAATAATAACTGTGGTCACAGGATAACACCTGGCCACATCCGTTTGGCAGGGTTGAGACAACGTAATCTCTGACAACATAGTCTGCCCTAACGTGCTAATGTGAACAAAGGAATGAAAACAGACATGACAGTTGTGAATTATGTACGTACGTAATCTCTGACAACGTGAAGTCTGCCCTACCGTGCTAATGTGAACAAAACAATGAAAACAGACATGGCAGTCTACAGATTTAAATGTGGCAGTGCCCTCCGCTGAAGAATTAAGAACTGCAATTATTCAGTTCCAAGAAATAGCGAACAAATGCACGCATGTACAGCAACATTTACATAAATCCAAAACACACCTGAACTTCCAGAAGACACTTTTTTTCCCTTTATTTCCGGAGCTTGATATCACAATAAAATTCTCATTTTATAGCAGATAATAATGAGAACTATTTTATTGTTTATCAAAGGCACGTTTATAACCTATGAAAAATAGTTTTTGTTTTTTGCAATTAAATTTTCTTTCCTATAATAAGTAAGAATAGAAACTGCAGAGCTCCTTAAAAACATGGGGGAGGATGGAGTCATCTGGCTACTAGAGCTAATCGACATACTCTGGAATGGGCAAATGCCACCTGAAGACTGGAGAAGAGATCTAATATGCCCAATCTATAAGAAAGGTGACAAGACAAATTGCAGCAATTATAGAGGAATATCCCTAATGTCACATGCTTTTAAAGTATATGAAAGAATACTTGAAACTAGATTGAGAGGATATGTTGAACCAAAAGCTGGTGTGAATGGCAAAAACGGTTTCGACCAGGAAGAGGGACAACTGATATGATTTTCTCCCTCAAGATGATATTTGAGAAGAGCTGGGAATGGGACAGGGATAGATATATTGCTTTTATAGATCTAGAAAAGGCTTTTGATAGAGTACCAAGAATGAAAATATGGGATGCCCTAAAAGACCCTTACTATGGAATCCCTGAGAAACTTATAAGAGCAATTTATAACACCTATCAAAACATCAGATCCAGAGTAAAAACAAATCAAGAGAATGAAGACTGGTTTGAAATAAAATCAGGAGTAAGACAGGGGCAGCGTCCTTTCGCCACTTCTTTTTATATTGTTCTTAAGTAAAAATGTATGAGGGAACTAGGTGAGGATGAAGCTGCAGATATGACCATCAACCTTATGTATGCAGATGACCATGCAATGATAGCCCTCAGCGCAGAATCTCTCCAAGAAAACGTCAACAACTGGAACGCGATCTTAACAGCTAATGGAATGCGGATCAACAAGAATAAGACAGAGATCATGCACTATCACGAACACCAAAGTAACGTAGATGTAGAATTAGAAGGTCAGACATTGAAACAGTGTAGAATTTCAAATACTTAGGAGTTAGAGTTTAGTGACCAAAACGATTCAAAAACTGGAACAAACTACCCGAATACAGAAATTCAGTAACAACCTGTATCTGCTCTACCCACTAATGAAAGACAGAAATATACCTCGCAAAGTGAAAACCATAATATACCTCTCTATTTTAAGACCAATATTGACTTATGGCCATGAATCATGGACATTAACATCAAGAACTAGAAGCCAACTTCAAGCAGCTGAAATGAAAGCCCTAAGACTCATAAAAGGTGTAACAAGACTAGATAGGCTACGAAATGAAGACATTAGAAGAGAACTGGGAGTGGAGGGGATACTAGATTTTGTGGAGAGAGGACAGCTTAGATGGTTTGGACACACCAAAAGAATGGAGGAGGAGCGATATCCTATAAGGTTTTTGGAATGGACACCGGAAGGAAGGAGACCGGTAGGAAGACCAAAAATGAGATGGCTACAAAACATAGAGAGAGGAGTAGAGAGGAGAGGCTCTAGTTTGCGGGAAGTTGATGAGATGAGGCTCTATGATGATCGCCAAGAATGGAGACTGTTCCTGAAGCAGGACGACTGACAGGCCTGGAGGCCTACCTGGCGTCTGGTGAGAAAGGTGAGAAAGAAACTGATTTAACAATGGCACTGTTTAAAATCTATCTAAAAGGTTTTTTTTATTTTGTAATAAAATTCTAATTCTAAAATGAATAAGAACGAGAACTGATTTATGAAGGAAATTAAGAGTAGTTTTCTATTGTAAAAAGTTATTATATACGTAAAAATGTGTATATAATGTTTTTAAAATAGAAAAAATGCTCTTAAATTCCTTGATAAATCAGTTCTCGTTCTATTCGTTATAGAATTAGAATTTAATTACAAAACAAAAAACTTTTAGATAGATTTCAAACAGTGCCACTGTAAAATCAGTTTTCATTCTTACTTATTATAAAAATGAGAATCTTATTGCAAAATACAAAAACTTACTTTTTAATAGGTTATAAACGTGCCTTTGATAAATGATAAAATAATTCTCATTATTATTTGTTATAAAATGAGAATTTTATAGTGATATCAAGCACCAGAAATAAAGAGATAAAAAGTGTCTTCTGGAAGTCCAAGTGTGTTTTGGATTAATATGAGTGTTGCTGTACATGCGTGCATTTGTTCGCCATTTCTTGGAAATAGCGAACAAATGCATCTATATATATATATACATATATATATATATATATATATATATATATATATATTTTATCAGACCACTCACAAAAAGGAAGCACTGCACAAAAACATACACAAAGTCTACCTACTATATATCATTCAGTGGCCGCCAGAGCTTCAAGCCCCAGGGCCAAGGAAGGTCCAGCAGACCCCATTACCTGTCATTAGACAAGGAACATGTCATGCCTCATAAAGGGTTCACTAACATTCTACCGGCTTCTTTGTTGTTTCCTCCTTGCTCTCACCAAAAAAGGAAAATGACCCCCGCTCCCACTGCAATTTTCACTTAACGGGCGGAACAACTAATTACTATTGCAAGCGTACTTTCGATTACAAGCGTAATGGGACAGTCGAACAATGGCGCCTATAACTGTCAGGTGAAACGGACAGTCGTGAATAACAAACAGAAGGGCAGATTCTCTCATTTATTTATTCATTTAACTTATCTGTGATCTCCCGTTTCTGTAATTCCTTACCTTCGGTTACTTTTTTTTTCTACGAATGAATACCATATTCTTTGGAAGCTTGAATTTCAAGTCAATGGCCCTTTTATGGGTATGTTCCCATAATAATATAAATAATAATAATAATAATAAATAATAATAATAATAATAATAATAATAATAATAAGGGATACGTGGATATATTTTTCACGCTGGTATTTTCAAGTTAATTTCAAATAAAGAGAATTAAGTATTTTCGAGTTATTTTCAAATAAAGAGAATTTGGTATTTTCGAGTTATTTGCAAAAGAAAGAGGAGTAAGTACTTTCAAATTATTTTAAAATACAGAGACTTGAGTATATTCAATTTATTTTCAAATAAATAGAATTATTTATTTTGGAGTTATTTTGAAATAAAGAGAATTAGATATTTTCGAGTTATTTAGCAAATAAAGAGAATAATTACGTACTTTCAAGTTACTTTAAAATAAAGAGAATTACGTATTTTCAAGTTATTTTCAAATATAGAATAATTAAGTCTTTTCAAGTTATTTGCGAATAAAGAGAATAATTAAGTATTCTCAAGTTATTTTTTAATATAGAGAATTCAGTATTTTTAAGTTATTTTCAAATAAAGAGAGTAATTAAGTATTTCAAAGTCATATTCAAATGAAGAGAATTACATATTCTCAAGCTATTTTCAATAAGGTACTTTTAATAGGAAAGACTTCTTCTAATTTTGTTTTAGATTTGAAAATACGCGTTTCAAATTATTTTCAAGATTTTTAATATTACATTTCAAAGAAATGTCCATATATTATCTTTTGTAAAGATTGATTTCCAGAAAAGTCTATTCTGAGAAATGGTTACATTCATTATTTGTTTTCCTAATAAATGGGTTTCAAGTATTTTTCTAAGTAATCACAAACAACGTTATCAATGCAGCAATTCGTAATGAAAAACGTCACATGAAATAAGTTAATTTGAAAGAATAATTTACGGCTAAAAACTTAAGCATCAATTTAATTTTATGTTTCTGCACTAAAAGCCACTTACGTTAAGTAATTTCTATTTAAAAAAAATAAAAGTTTACGTTTTCTTTAAAACAAAATGTGACGTTGGGACGTTTCCTGTCAAGTTCCCACGGATGCCGAAAAGCTTTAATGTAGCCTTAACGATAAAAGTACCGCTAGGTAAGAGAGTAGCGCCAGACTTGGCGGCGGCCACTTGGAGAACACACACACACACACACACACGGTTGCTTCATACAGCGCATACAGGTAATAAGTACCAATAACCTATTTTCTTGATGTGAATAGTTTGTTTAAAGTTCCAATATTACATATTAACTTTACACATGATTTCAACAATCTCTCAGGCCATCCTGTTATAAAGCGATCATAATTCTATCGACACAAATTCAAGGTTTTAATTTTGTAGTAGGTTAACCTAATGATAACCAATGGTGTGAATTATTTGCAATAAAAAAATAATACCATTCTCTCTTCAATACATGAAAAATAAACGGCCATTTTACAAAAACGCATCGCAGCAAAGTGGAATTTTTCTTCGCCGGTCTCCCCAGAAAGCACTTCGCCTCCGCCAGAAACAAACCCAGAGACCCACAAGCGGGAAACAAACAAACAAACGCTCTGCCGGTACAGGTTTGTTTGGCTGGGTCAGGCCAGTCCTGTGTGCTGGTTCCCCTCCTCCCCCCCCCCCCCACCCCCCCCCCCCCGCCGCAGGATTCCCCCCCCCCCCCCCCTCCCCCCCCCCCAACCCCCCCCCCACCCTCCCCCCCCCCACCTCCACCGCTGGTGCCATCGCGAGATCTCCCTTTTTCCACCAGACCAAATGAGCCACTCCGACGAAAACGTTTAAAAAGCATCGAAGACTTCCTTCCTTCCCTCGAGTGCAACGGCAGCAGTTCGCTGCTTTTGAGAAGAGATAGATAGATAGATAAAGAGAGACGAGACTCGCCGTAGAATCTCGGCCGCAGGAGAGTAGATTTCTCTGTGGGAAAAGCCGAAAAAGCAATCGGGCGAATCCCTCCCCTAATCAACACACACACAGACTGGTCCGTTCTCTAATCCGTGTGACCTTCAGCCAACCAGGGCTGCCAACTGTTGCCAGGCTCCGCCGACGACGACATTTTACTTCTGTTGGAGGAATGGTGGTCGTCCAAAACGCTTCCTTTATCTTCCTCCTCCTCCTCCTCCTCCTGCTCGGACCTCCGTAGTTTTTGGAGAATGGAGGTCCTTTGGTGTCCTTTGGCCTGCCTCGATAATACCGTACTAAGTATGCATAATGAATGTGTATGTACATAATATGTTATTGTGATTGTCAAAATCATTAACAAAAGTACCTTGTAAAAATTGAACAGTTGATATATATATATATATATATATATATATATATATATATATATATTATATATATATATCTCTTAGCTTGTAAGTGAACAGCTGATACACATATATATATATATATATATATATATATATATATATATATATATACATATAATATATCTATACACACACACACACACACACACACATATATATATTATATATATTTATATATATATATATATATATATATATATAATTTGCAATATCCTCTCATCCGTTTCTTCTAGGAACGAGGTGGTATTCTTAAGAGAAATTTAAAGTATGAGAAATACTTACCTTTTTTTATAACTAACTTACAACTCGGCAAGTAATCATGAACGTCAAAATAAAGCGTCTATGAAGTACTTAGCTGAATCTATGAGTAATTAGGTAATGTATTTTGAGCCTGGAAAATAGTTTGTTGCTATTTTTGACAGATAAAGAGTTAGTAGAGGCCTGTGTCCAATTCAAAAATTTTCAGAATATTCATTATATCCGTGAAAAACTACTTATTTGGAGACAAGGGCAGACTTCTTCCTTTGTCGTGGGCGAACGTATTTTATTGTGATTAATATATTTTCGGTTAACATATATGAAAATATATTAATTCCAAGTAGATATTAAAGGACATTTGTAGCTCGATGTTTGTATATGAATCAAGGTAATGTGATGTATATATATATATCTATAAAAATCCGGACTAGAAAACGCCTGAAGTTGCCATGCCAATTGGGGCTCTTAGACACAGGCGCTTATAAACTATCTGTCAATTGGGGAAGCCATTTTCCAGGCTCAAAATACATTACCCAATTATTCATAGATCCAGCAAAGTTCTTCAAAGATGCTTTATTTGACGTTCATGGTTACTTGCAGAGTTGTAAGTTAGTAAAAAAAAAAAAAAAAAAAAAAAAAAAAGTAAGCATTACCCATACTTTAAATTTCTCTAAGAATACCACCTCGTTCCTAGAAGAAACGGATAAAAGGATAGGGGAGAGAGAGAGAGAGAGAGAGAGAGAGAGAGAGAGAGAGAGAGAGAGAGAGAGAGCTTTCACCGATGAAAATGCGACACGTAGATAACGGGATTGGTGGATTAACCTGGCCAATGGCGGAGGAGGAGGAGGAGGTGGTAGTGGTTGTTCACTCAAGTCGTCGAGGGGCAGGAAGAGGGAGAGATGGAAGAGGCCCCTCCTAAAAAATTAAATTGTAAGCTGCCAATGATCATGCAAAATTAATTAAGAATTACCTACAACACACCACAACAGGCTACTCTAAAGAATACAGAATAACTGCGAAATACAAAACTGATCACAATTACGAAATACAGGTTACTCTGAAGAATACAGATTAACTACCTAGAAGAATACAAAAGGGCAGCTTACCAACCATACTAAGATTCAACATCGGCCGATGGCTGATTTCAACGATCTAGTATAATGGCTAATCTAAACGGGTTGCTATTATACGCGGAATATCAACAATTCCATTCGCTGAATGAGCGCGTTAAGAATTAATCCTGGAATTCTTCTGTAACGTGCCAATTGATCATTCCAGTCATTACAATACCCCGAGAAAGAAACACTTAAAGAGGAGAGACGAAAGAATTACAATTTTATTAAAATACCCGATGTTTATAAAAAAATACTTTTATACCTAGAATTAAAGGGCACTAGAATGGGTTTAGTTTGAATTTCAAAGGGTATTTAGTATTCCTGGTTATCAGTATGGATTTAGTTTTTATCTCAAAAGAATATTTAGTATTCCTGATTACCAGAATTCAGAGGATATTTGGCAATCCTGGTTATCATACCACAATTCAGAGGGTATTAAGTATTCCTGACTAAAGAACGGATTTAGTTTTAATCTCAAAAGGGTATTTAGTATTCCTGGTTACCAGAATGGATTTAGTTTCAATCGACGATTAAATACAATTGGGTATCTGCAACTATCCATCAAGATTAATTACTACTGATGACTTGAAGTACCATAAAAACGGGGAATTCCACAGACCTCCCTTATGACAAATTGATTCTGTACTGAAAATGAGAGATCATTCGAGAATGAAGGACAAGATGTCACCATTCATCCAATTAACTCGAATTATTCAAAATATCGTCCAACAAGTGACACATAAACAAACTATAATAGCAAAGAAATGGTTCCTACCGAAGAGGTGGGCAAAAAAAGTTACTCAAAATGTTCCCGACACAAACTCACACACACAGACACGTGGAATATCAAACAGCAATCATAACGAGATGTTATGTCTTTACAGCAGAAGCGGGATATTAATGAATCCAGGGGCTGCATCTAATGAATGTAAAATTAATAATAATGAACCCATGGCTGCATCTACTCAAGTGTAAAATGAATCATGAACCCAGGGGCTGCATCTACTCAGTGTAAAATGAATAATACTAAACCCAAGGGCTTCATCTACTCTGTGTAAAATGAATATTACTAAAACCAAGGGCTGCATCTACTCAATGTAAATTGAAAGCAATTCAAATACACTCACAACTCGGAATTGGGTTAAAAGATTCAAGATGCGGTCAGTGCCAAATACGTTCCCTGGCATAAGTGCCAGTAGGTTTTCCATACTGGAACAAATTCGAAGTCATCCATATTCGCTCAGGCTAGTTTCATGAATAACTGCATGGTCGGCTTCATGAAACATCTCAGAAAGCGCGTTCTTGGAACGACTTAATGAGAATCGTTTCGCCCTAATTTGACAGGAATACAGTCCTCACTTGTCTATACTTTCTTGAATTATTGGGACATACACAAAATAAGATTCCGAAACCTTTACGCGAGAGGAAGGCTGAGACGAACCAGTGACGAATACGCGAAAAACTATCAAATTGCATCTCCGGAGCTCTGGAATAATCCAGTGAAATCTTTTGTCTTGCCCCTTTTGCGACAGTGGGATATATCAAGAGTTAATCTCAGGCATTTAAGCTTTTAACTTTTTATTCTCAAGAACGATTACACAACACTTGACGGGCGCAATTCATCATTTTTTTTTCTAAGGATGAAACATAATTTAAATGTAAAATTTGCTGCAAAGAATAAAATAAGATTTCAGACATAGAGGCAATGTCGCAGCCATAAAAATAACGGGCAAATTACCAGAAGCCCTGATTTATATTTTCTGATATAATCACTACTGGAATTAAGT
>NC_061098.1:17971619-17988620 GCF_015104395.2 Macrobrachium nipponense | reverse complement strand
CGAGCTCCACCAAAAAAGCACCGATTGCAACAACCTTTCAAATACCCGGCTATTGCAGCTTTTGAGAGAGAGAGAGAGAGAGAGAGAGAGAGAGAGAGAGAGAGAGAGAGAGAGATAACCTTGGACCTACCGGTGTCTCGTAACGATATGCCCGAAAGGAGGAAACCTGTCGTTAGGTACAGAACGGGCTTCCAGGAAAACTAATAAATGTTTATTTTTCTGTAAAAGAAAAGGGGTGTAATTTACATACTGCGGAATAAACTATCATCCAAATACAGTGTCCAGTATTTGAGACACTTCAGTATGTTGTTGTTGAAGATTAAGCGGTCTATGCCAGCAAAGCTCTTGCTCAAGAGCAGCCCGTAGGACTTCAGTACCCCTTCATTTTATATCAGTTAAAAATTCACCCTTCAGGGATAATCCCGAAGTAGCGTGTACTGGATACTAAACGACATTTGTAGCTTAATAACATATATGTATGTCTTATATATATGATACACACACACACACAGTACACACTATATATAGATATATATATATATATATATATATATATATATATATATATAATATATATATAGATACGTCACTGAAGTCCTGACTTCTCCTCTATGCGCTGCTGGTTGGAATCCACGGGAGGATGAAATTATTATCAACTAAAAAATTCCCCTTCGGTTCGCATATATGAAAATATACTAATTCCGAGGTAGAGCTCATTGGATATAAAAGACATTAGTAGCTTAACTCCATATATATATATATATATATATATATATATATATATATATATATATATATATAGATAGATGAAAAAAAAGAATGAGGTGAACTCTATACGAATGACTTAAATTCGTTTAAATGATTAACATACAATCTGAGCTTCTGAAAGGTTAATAAGCGAATAAAAAAATTAGTTTCCTAATAATCGTGAATTAAAAAGAAGGAAAATGAGATAAATTCATACATTAAAAATAACCACTTCACAGAAAATCCCTCTCTTCAGCTCATGGAACTGGCAAATGAATACCATGATAATTAAAAAAAAAAAAAAAAAAAAAAAAAAAAAAAAAAAAAAAAAAACAAAAAAAAAAAAAAAAAAAAAAAAAAAAAAAAAAAAAAAAAAAAAAAAAAAAAAGAAAAAAAAAAAAAAAAAAAAAAAAAAAAAAAAAGTTTTTGTACAGCGTATGTCATATGAAACTCTCAGCCACGGCCCAAGAAACTAAACCGCGGCTCATGAATCTTTCAGCTACGACCCGGTGGTGGCCTGTGTTGTTGGTACCTATAGCTTTAAATAAAATAAAATAAAAAAAACTACTGAGACTAGATGGCTGCAATTAGGTATGTCTGATGATTGGAAGGTGGATGATCAACATAGCAATTAGCAGCCTTCTAGCCACAGTAGTTTTTAAGATGTGAGGGCGGACAGGAAAAAGTGCGGACGGACAGACAAATAGACTACTAGATCTCAGAAGTTTTTTTCTTTACAGAAAACGAAAAGGCATAGGTTATCGATCTGATGCACACGACATTAAGACATCGATGACAGCACCGGAGAAAAAAAAACACACACACACACAAGCACATACTCTTGGCTCATGTTTAAAAACGGCGATGACCAAACCATACAATACCGAGGTCGAGAGAGGGACCCAATGCAGTCATGCACGAAGCTGCAATTCGACAAGAGCCTCCATTTCACGCTTTCCCATCGGCTGAGCGGACGTTGTTAAAAGCCGCTTCATGCCGACGAAAAATACCGGGAATGTCAGCGATCGGTCTCAAAACAATGGAAACTGTACCTACTCAAAACGTTAATGAAACGAGGACGTCCTCCTTTTGACAAAAGCATTACGAGAGCTCATGCATGTCACCTTTGGACCGATTCTCTTCTCTGCGAGCAAGCTTTCCCATGCCCACCTTCCTAACCGGGGGGGATCCATGCCCACCTGATACCACCTCCTTCAACCTCCTCCTCTTGCACGGACAGACAGGATTTATTCCGGTTAGACATTCCACAACTGGCCACATCCGATCATGACACATCAGCCCACGCCTCCACATTCCAATCCGGAGACAACTCTAGTCCTTTTATTCCAACCCGCCCCCCCTCCGCCCCCGCCCCTCCCCCGATCATTTCTGCTTCACTTCTCGGCATTCTTGCATGTTAATAATTGCTCTGCAGGGTTTATCATATTCCCGACGTGTTGAAAGTTCAGAGAAGTTTGTCATATTTCTTAGGTGCTTAGAACTCTGGAGAGTTTATATTTCTTAAGTGTTTAAAGCTTGGTGAGTTTATCCATTTTCTTATGTTTAAAGCTCTCATGAGTTTGTCATATTTCTTAGGTTTAAAGCTCTGAAAACTTTATTACATTTCTTAGGTGTTTTAAAGTTCGGGATACTTATTCACATTTCTTAGGTTTTTAAAGCTTGGTGAGTTTATGAATTTTAATGAGCTTTATACAGTCCACAGTAGATCCTTACACCTGATAATTATGGAAAAATGCCAAAAGGAAAAATCAGAAAATGTCTGTCCTACTCCGGCTCTGAAAGCTATAAATTACCACACCTCCAGTTTTAGTCAGCTCTACAGTATATATCCTTACACCAGATAATTATGAAAAATGCCAAAAGGAAAACTGAAACAGGATATGTTCCCAACCGGTTTCGCCCCGAGAGAGATTTTTCAAAGGACTGTCTTTGTTCTTCCTCTTCGTCTTCTCCTTCTTCTTCAGTTGTTCTTTCAACAGATCCCTCCTTTTGACGGTCACTTTTTTTTTAACCCATGAATATTTCATTAGCGGAATGGAATATAGAGTTCAAGCCAAAGGCCAAGCACTGGGACCTATGAGGTCATTCAACGCTGGGAAGGATATTGAGAGTGGGTAGGTTTGAAAGGTGTAACGTGAGAAACCCCTAGAAGTTGCACATAATTGTTAGGAGTGGGTGGATAGAAAGATGGAAGACAGGTAATATGAAAGAAGGTACAGTAAAAGGAATGAGAGGGGTTGCAGCTCGGGGCTGAAGGGACACTGCAAGTACCCCTTAATACTGCCCACAGTGCAACCCGTGAGGTACACTGATGACACATCCCCCTAGTCAGGAGAATTAAAAATGTTACCACAAGGGAAATTATGGAAGCTCCATCTGCAAATGAGATTATACTGAGAGGGAGATACGAATAGAACATAGAATATAAGCCAAAAGCCAAGCGCTGGGAACTATGGGGTCATTCAGCGCTGAAACGGATATTGACAGTAAATAGGTTTGGAAAGTGTAGCAGCAGGAAAAGTTAGATGGAAGAAGGGGAATATGAACCGAGGTATTTCCTTCTGCGTTCATGGAAATATATTTCCTACTGCAATCAAGCAAATACATTTCCTCCTGCATCGTTGCAAACATACTTCGTTCTGCATTCATGCAAATATACTTCGTTGTACATTCATGCAAATACATTTCCTTCTGCATCCATGCAAATATACTTCACTTTGCTTTCATGCAAATATACTTCACTTTGCTTTCATGCAAATATACTTCGTTTTGCATCCCCGCCAATATACTTCGTTCTGCATTCATCCAAATATTTTGCATTCATGCAAATATAATTCGTTTTGCATTCATGCAAATATTTTGCATTCATGCAAATACACTTCGCTCTGCATTCATGCAAATATACTTCGTTTTGCATTCATGCAAATACTCGTATACTTCGTTCTGCATTCATGCAAATAAAACTTCCTTTTGCATCCATGCAAATATACTTCGTTCTGCACTCATGTAAACAACTTCCAAGAGATGGCAGGCATATGCACGCAGCCAAGAGGCTGCATGTTTACAGGTAGCAGCCTTCAAGCTTTGAGCGCCATGCGGAGAGAGAGAGAGAGAGAGGAAGACCCTCGACAGTCCGAGATAATCCACGTAACCAGATTTCGTCGTAACCCTCGTATAAGTAGCTGTCTAGACGTTGTGATCTCCCCCCACCCCCCACCCCCCCAACCCGAATGCATGCACTGACTGTACAGACCTGTTGGCCTTAAAAGCACAGAGTCTCAGGTACAAAAGCTAAAGATAAAAGAATAACTGGAGAGTAAACATGATCGTAAGAATGATAAGAGCAAAATCAAGTTGGTTCCATATAAAAGAATACGTTTATATGGAGAGGAAATCACATTAAACTTTGCCGTATGTATTTATACTATTATAACGATTTGTACCTACCATGAACTGAAGCAGATCATGTTATGAGGGGAAATCCCCCTGCAGGTGTGTGAGAGAGAATAGTTGGATGACATACAACTGAGTCTCCAGCGGCCACGAGGCGAGAATACAGGAAATGGTGCCCAATGCATTCACCCTTTCTGCTACCAACCCCACCAGACTCACCACTCCTCTCCCCCTCCCACTCCCCCAGTCTTAAACACACACACACACACACAAACTGCCACTTGTCTCATCCCCATTTCCCATGTAGTAACTACTAAGTCCCGACACGTTTTACCTGTGTACTTGCTCTCCCTACTGAAGCTTACCAAAGTACTTGATAATTGTTTAATAAAGCTGAAGATTTAATTTAAATAAATGTCTGGAACATCTTCAAAATCATTTTAAATGAAGTGTTTCTAAACTGAGTAGAAACGTGAACATGAGACAATACCTTCTCAATCATTTTCTTAATGAAATCGACATTACAAGTGACGCGAGGGATCTTTCTAATCAAGAATTCATTTAAAGATTATTTTTTCTTCCGCTCATTCCTTTATATATAGCAGAATACTGATTTCGAGTTAGGTCATAGAAAGTATAAATTCCATCATTTGGATTTATCTATGGACCCGATCTTTTCTTCATTGCTTTGTACGAAACTTGTAGCTGAGAGAATATATGAATCCTAAACTCATTCCCAACTCCATTCAGGAGGACGACTTGGTACCTGATTCATTGTCAATGACCCTTTCAAGGCGACACA
The DNA here is from genome assembly GCF_015104395.2 of Macrobrachium nipponense. Taxonomy (NCBI): domain Eukaryota; kingdom Metazoa; phylum Arthropoda; class Malacostraca; order Decapoda; family Palaemonidae; genus Macrobrachium; species Macrobrachium nipponense. The sequence goes on along the minus strand of NC_061098.1, from coordinate 17,983,657 downwards.
GTATAGTGGCATTTCTCTCTCTATTTCTGAATTTCAAGTCAATGGCCCCTTTGGTGGCCTTGATCCATACGAATAGGTTCCATCTTCTGAACAATAATCATAATTAATAATAATAATCTAACTATAATGGGCGTTATGTCTGCCCGTCCGTCTGTCATTCAATCACAGCCAATCGGCTGGTCCGATGGGCATGAAACTTGGCAGGGTGTTAGTGGGGACCCCTAAGATGGTTTATAATGGGGTTTCATACTACCTCGTAATAATATTAATAATAATAATAATAATTAATAATAATAATAATAATAATAATAATAATGTTTTATTAAAAGTAATTGCTGCCTCAGCTGCGCTAATTTTATATAGGTTCTTCTCTATTTTCCTAAAATTAGGAAAATAGAGAAGAACCTACATAAAATTATTGCAACAATTACTTTTAAGAAAACATGTTTAAAAGTGGGTTTCTTAGGGTATACAATAATAATAATAATAATAATAATAATAATAATAATAATAATAATAATAAATATCGTATGACAAGCAGTATCCTGCCACATGCAAGTTTTGCTTGCAAACACTCCAGAATGAACTAGGGCCATCCAAGCACCGACGCTAAACAACGAAGGGAAAGAGCAACAACCACCTGAAGAGCCAGAAAAGACGAGGGCCAGGTGACACGACTGAAATAAAACAGATGCGTCTGTCTGTCTCAGTGGAACAACAGCCACCGGAGAAAAGAAGAGGAAGAAGAAACTCCCGATAAATGCCAACAATATCAGAAAGTTACCAAACGACGAAATACGCTCTTCACTTGTCACAGGATGAGGTTCGCGTCCCCGTGCATAATTAAAAGGCTGCAGCAGGGATGGGATCTTATGCAACAAAGGAGGTAGCGGCTAAATAAAGGCGACACCGGGAAACCAGAGAGAGAGAGAGAGAGAGAGAGAGAGAGAGAGAGAGAGAGAGTACTTTCCTGTTGGTCAAAAATAGTCAGTTCCTCCCCTCTCAACTCTCTCAGACACCCAAACAAGAGGTCACAGTCTTCTTCTTCTTCTTCTTCTTCTTCTTGTGCTCTTCCACAACTCACGAAGCCTTCAAACCTTACGAGTTCTACTTGGTGACTGCAATAAACGCACATGAAATGTAAAGATCGAAGCTAACTACAATTGACCGACCAACCAGGCTAGGTGGAAAGGCCCTTCTATTCGTCAATATAGGTAGTGCAATCAGAAAGTTGTATATTCTATACAACACAATAATAATAATAATAATAATAATAATAATAATAATAATAATAATAATAAAATAATAATAATAATAATTCTACACTTAACCTACTCAATTTAAACGAATAAAGTGCGATACTTTTCATAAAAAAAATGTAACAGTAACGTTATGCCACGACAATAAAAAAAAAGATGGTAGTCACAAATAATAACAAGGGATATAATGATATATCACAAGTGTTCCAACAAAGCTGAGTTTATTTATAACGAAACTAGGAAAAATGATATCAAATACCATCATAGCATTACAGACCTGGCAGTGAAGTTAGAGGAACATCTTATAAAACTTGAAAAGAAAAGGGGTTATCAGAGAGAGAAAGAGAGAGAGAGAGAGAGAGAGAGAGATTATGAAGTGAGTAAAGGGAGAAGGTTTCACAGGAGAGGGGGGGAGGGAGGGGGGAGGGGTTAACCTACTAGGAATGACTCACCAGACACAGACAGTAGCGCACCAATGGCTGCCGTTCCCTAGTAGTACGTATTACTAAGGAAGACGAACAGAATTGGCAGACAGAATGGGGGGAAAGGGGATAAAACAGTTGTTACGAAGAAGGGAACAGGTTAAGCAAATATACGTCAAATGGGGAGTCGATATGTCTGGTCTAGATGTCTTTAAAAGAGGAGTTTAATTTCGTAATATTTTGGTAATATCCTACTTATTATGCAAGTGAAATGTAATAATTTTTCTAAAAAAAAAAAAGATAAATAAAAAGAAGAGGAGAAGGATAGCTAGAGAGCGCTGGCTGTGTGCTGAGGGGGGAACAGAAAGGAAAAGGCTTTTTATAGGGGAGGGGATTAGTGTGGAAGAAAGTGGTAACTTATGGGAATGGGAGAAAGCGGGAGAGAAGAGTTACAAAGAATTACAAGGATTAGGATGTCTCAAAGACTTATCAGTCCATCCGGGGAGACATCGTGTGCTCACTTATCTCTAGAGCAGGTTTTACTGTGCATTCAGTGTCCAAAAGATTTTGTCTAGCTTTCTTTTAAACTCTTCTACACTGTTGCTGTTTACAACTTCTGGTGGCAGTTTATTCAACGTGTCACATATCTTGTATGTAAAGACGTTCCCACAATGGGATGTGCTCTATCTCTTCAGGATAACTGAGATTGCATATATAGAGGCATGAGGAAATAATGGGGTTGCTTACTCAGACGTATAAGATAATGAGGCTGCTGCATATTGGGAGGTAAGTAAACAAGGAACGGATAAGGATGCACATCCAAAACCTAAGATAGAAGGAGGCTGCGTACATAAATAAGGTCTACCAATGAGATTACATTTGGGGAGGTATAAGAAACGCACGTGGTTTTTCATATACGGAAGTATTAGGAACACAGAAGGATGTAGAGAGTGGTGGATAATAACAAGTGAGGCTCATTATAAGAATGAGATTGGAAAGAATGTGGCAGCATGTAAAGTTAGGGGTGAATGAGGGTGCATAAGGCGATGCACAAAGAAGGAAGGTACAAACAAGGAATAAGGCTACACATAAGGGTAAGGAATATATATTGACAGAGGGATTAAATACAGACAGATAAGGCCAGAACGAACCTCCATTAGGACGTACAAGAATGAATGAAATGGCTTATAAGGAAAGATAAGTCAAGAATGAATACTGCACATGGTGGGAATAGGGAAGAGTGAGGCTGCATAAAAGGAGTGTGAGGAAGAAGCGGAGATGTACATTATACTGGGTGTGGGGAGGATTACAATAGATAATACGGAGAAAGGGGTGATTGAGATACTGGCAGAAACTGAGGAGAAGATCGACGTTATTGCCGAGATTTGATTTAGCAATTGCTGATGACATTTTACTCAACTTTTAAGTTATCATTTGATCAGTTTGAATACGGCGTCTAATATCAATTCCAATAACGAAAGCAAATGGGCCCACTCACATATATCAATTTAAACACAATATCTCGTTGACTTCAAGCATCATTATTAAATATAAAGGTCTTTCAATCAAAGGCGAGGGTCCTCTTCAAAGCTTTTTCCATTATGAAAAAGTTAAAGAAAGCCTTCAACGTCTAATTTTTGGAAAACTAACAAAGGATCTATCAGGGTTCGGGCCCCTATCCCCAATCGTGGGAAAAAAAAAAAAAAAGACTGATAACAGGCGCCCAAGAAAGGCCAAAAGGTAAACCGTCCCATCCGACTGAGGTCTCGCTGCCCAAAGGAGAAAAATCAACCTTGGCGTCACTAATTACCTCCAGATTCTGGCGCCCGCGTCAGATCTGGTTTCAAAACAGGCGGTCCCCTATTGGCGACGCGAAGAAAACCGACCCTTATGCCATACGATACCCAGGCAGCTTCGCTTTGAGGGTTTTGGCGCGCACCTGAGTTTGGCGCCACGACTGCGGCAGCCCCTGCCAAGAGAGGAGAGCCCGACGCCAAAGCTAAGAGAGAGAGAGCGTGAGGTGGCAGAAGGTCCTTGGGTGCCGGAGGGGCTGGGTGGGGAAAGGGTGAGGAAGGCTGGGAGGAGGGATTGGTACATCAACCATTGTTTTGGTGGTTGATGACTGAACTTCCTTCTCTTTTCCAAACTGTTCACTCTCTTTTCTACGAAACAGTCAGTCGCCATTCACAATCAGCGAAATAAAGCAAAAATTGTGCAAATAAATAAAAAAAAACACTAGAGAACATCACTACCGGTAAATTAAATTAACAGAGAATATATTAAACACAAACCACTTTGATTAAATGATATATCTGCCCTATTCAGAAGTTTATAATGAAAATATCTGCCCTATTCAGAAGTTTATAATGAAAAAGTCAAAACCTTTGGATTCAGAGATGAAATGTATATATAAAACAATGAGAGAGAGAGAGAGAGAGAGAGAGAGAGAGAGAGTGAAGGGCACGAACAATTGGAACCAAACCAAATCAGAGCGCGACAGGAGCATCAGATCGTAATTTGTCAAACTCATAACACAAGACCTCTGTTTTTATGCCTTTTGCAGTTTTACAAGAACGTTATGAACATAATCGCAGTTAATTTTGTACAGACAAGAACGATGTCAAATGCAAAATTGCAAGCTCAGTCTAAAAATCCTTGGTGAGGTCGAAAGATTAACACTCTTAAGGCCACCCACATTGAGGGTCAGAAGTATATGTTTGTAATACATACACACATACATACACACACATTTCATGTGACAAAGTTCCTGGCTTGGCGTCTTCCTCAGATGAGGGAGATCTCTTGGCTCCCATTTCAATGTTAAGATTCGGAAAAGTATGAAATGACAATTGAACATCAAAAGGACGTAAATACTTAAAGTTTTGCTTAAAATTTACTAGCCTGGATTTTATTATCGTTACGACATTTACCGATGATAATATACAAAAATGAAATTAATTTTACCAAGATAATGCCAGTAATAACAGAAATAAGATAGGACAGAGGCAAGGGGCATTTAAATAATAATAATAATAATAATATAAGAACAACTCATAATCACATGAGTCAAAGAGAACCGTGCAGGTCACCGAAAACTTTCTGCTGTGTATAATTTAAAAAAACAAAATCAAGCAGGCATACTACTGTGGATTTACTTTAAAACAATAATAATAATAATAATAATAATAATAATAATAATAATAATAATAATAATAATAATAATAATAATAATAATACAAACTTGGTCAAACATGAGCAACCATGCATAGCAAGCCTCTAAATAATACGAAAGGTAATTACAGGCTCTGTCAGACTTTTTTTTTTTTTCCAAGGTTTCCTGAAAAGATTATCTTCCCATTATCCATAAGTAAATGACTTTGGCAACTTCTCTCTCTCTCTCTCTCTCTCTCTCCTTCTCTCTCTCTCTCTCTCTCTCTCTATATACATATATATATATATATATATATATATATATATATATATATATATATTTATTTACATATACACATAAATACACACACATATAATATATATATATATATATATATATATATATATATATATATGTGTGTGTGTGTGTGTATGTATATGCATAAATTTCCGCGTGGTTGGTGTTTAAAGGCGGAACTGAATCTTACGCTAAAAAAAGTTTTAATAACATTTTAAAATAAATTGTTTATTAGCTAAAAAGGATTAAAACTGTTTAAAAACTTACAAATACCCAAGAGTCGACAATAAAACGAAGAGGGCTCCTCGATTCATATTCAAATGAGCAAATTCACAAAAACCTTTACTTTCATTAAATCACGAAATTAAAAAGAAATGACGAAACTTATATAAAAACTTCCAAAGGCGCGACTGAACGCTGATCACGGGAAGCGAAGTCGGCCGTTTCAACCAAACTAGCAGCTGGATATCAAGATGATAAAATATCTTTTTTCCCATTTATCATTAACCCGGAAATGGGGAAAACTTAATCATCAGAAAAAAAATAGACGAGAGACAGATTCCGGAACTGAATATTTTTTTTTCTCAAATGACCCTCAGCGCTGACGGTAGCTAGCGTTTTTCTTCTGCGATTATTCGGACGATAGCTAGCGTTTCTTTTCTGGGATAATTAGAACGATAGCTAGTGTATCTCTTCAGCAATTATTCTGACGATAACTAGCGTTTTCTCTTCTGCGATTATTACCAAGAGAAGAAAAGAAACACAAGGAGAAAACTGACACAGGGTATATTATGATGACAGTCTTTAAAAAGTCAATATTACGGCAAAATTAAGTTAGGAGGAAATGTCTGCTTATTCCAGTATTAATAAAAGGAATAATAATAATAATAATAATAATAATAATAATAATAATAATCAAAATCAAGACGCAATGTCTCCAAGAGGGCAGAGAGAGACGCAATAAGGAAGCTGGTTTGTGTGAGCTGGGAGGAGGAGGAGGAGGAGGAGAGGGTTTATATATTCGAGTCAAGAAACAAACACTCAAGGTCATAGCTCGGGAGGAGGGTATATGTTCGACATAGGAGAACAGACCGAGGAGGAGGAGGAGGAGGTGAAGAGTAGAAGAAGGAGGAGGAAGAGGAGGAGGAGGAGGCGGTGAAGAGTATGTTCGACACAGGAGAACAGACCGAAGAAGGGGAGGAGGAGGAGGAAGAACAAAGCACGGAGGAAGAAAACCCATGGAAGAAATGGAAAAAACTACGAAGGGAAAGAAAGCCAGAGAAAACAAGAAAGACCCGGAACGAAAGAAGGAGAGGAGAAGTGAGAAGAGAAACAAGGCAAAATGTCAAAGGCAGCAGCACCTGACAACGAGGGATTAAAAAAAAAAACCGCAACAAAAGAGTAATTAATTCACGTCTCTGTTTCTTTTATTCTCTATCAATTTTCAATTGCAAGCACAACGACGGACGATCAGTATACGTCTTCGTAACCGATAACTTCAAGCCTGCATCTATCTATCTATCTATCTATCTATCTATCTATCTATCTATCTATCTATATATATATATAATAATATATTATATATATATATATATAATATATATATATATTTAGGGCAAAATGTAAGAATCCTGACTGGATTCGCCTTTACTTTTTAATACATTTTCAGAGAACTGAAAAAATGTACAATGTGCTGCAGTGACATTACTAACGGAACATAGTCTTTTTTAATACACACACACACACACACACACACACACACACACACACACACACACCACCTACATATATATATATATATATATATATATATATACTATATATATATATATATATAACACATATATATTACCACCTCATAAAAAAAATGAGCAGTAGACTCCTCAACATCCCTTTACAAATCTTGTTTTTCTACGCATGTGGGCTGACACCTTCATCCTCTCTTAACAATAATATCGGAGTGCAACTGCTTTGAGGTTACCCTAGTCTCTCAATTTCCTTTCCAGCGCTGAATGACCTTATAGGTCACAGTACTAGCTAGGCCTTTGCCCTAAACTCTATTTTCAATTCCTTTCCACTTATTAAAATCTATACTGGATAGTTTATGCCTTCGTTGGCCAGTATCTATAAATTTGAATTCAACAATATTTTTTTCCCGTGTATTAGTATATTTGACGACCACATTACAATCTATCCAATAGATAGCACAAAATGGCTGTGTTTTGTGCACAGCTTATAGACGTTTTGTGTTGTTATGTTCTTTTTTTCGAAGACTTTCCCGTTTGACCAATACAACAATGGGCACAAATCTTGGGATATAATGAACCAAATATAAACTTCTTTCAGTTATCTTCTATGATTGAAAAAGAAACCCACAAAATTACTGTGTATAACGTGTTTACTTATATTTACATATTTTAGTCTGCTGGGCCTTGACCCAGGCTGACAACCTACACATTTCTTGAAAAAGGGCCACAGATAGGGCCTGAAAGTACTCGAGTGTTTTGTCAAATGAAATGTGTAAATATTTATAAGTAAACACGTTATACACAGTAATTTTATGGGTTTCTTTTTGAAGGGATATAATATACATATCCCTTGTCGGGATAATTTTTATTATCCCTTTTATGCTGTTCGAAACCTACAGTATTTAAAGGAAGTATGTTTTATGTTATACTTTCTCTGTCCTTAACACCACAATGTTTCTTTTCCGCTCTTAATGTGTTGTATTGTCTAATAGAGAATCAGGATATTGTAATATTGTCATTTCATGCATTGATAAATAAACAAATAAAAATATATATATCATATACCATACATACAAATAAATAAAAAAATATATACATACATACATACATACTACATCATATACATAACATACATACATACATACATACCAATATATAATTATATATATATAATATATATATAACTATACACATATATATATAAAGTTGGGAATTAAAAACAGGTAATGTGACTACAAGAACCTTCCAAGACCTGCTGACTTAACGGAAAACTAAGATCTCCTGCCGCCAGCCCTCTCTACATCCATCAACGCAAAAGAACACGCAAGGAATTACAGCTAATTTGGAAACAGTGGCCATACCTCTAATGACTGACCACACTCCAAAATATACCAAAACAAATCAACCACTCCCACTGTTATACAAGTCAAAATCCTACACCAAATGTTCTCTTGAACAGCAACAATAACAATCTAATAATGATTGTACCACCCATCCTTACATGCACTCACTCATTGGCGGATAAAATTTGATAATACGTACGTAACATATATCTACAAGAATAATAAAAGAAACAAGATCTTGATCAGAAGCAACTGAGACTTGCCATAACGATACTCACTTTTTAAAATTAAAAGCTCAAAAAATACTGTAGGCATTTATCAATACAGACGATTTAATTTTGTAGTAAGTGAGCTACTGAAATGCACACTTTTCAAGTGCATGAACAAGAGAGAGAGAGAGAGAGAGAGAGAGAGAGAGAGAGAGAGAGAGAGAGAGAGAGAGAGAGAGAGAGAGAGAGAGCAAATTCGCCACTTGATGCATGTGGGGAACATCACAATGTACACACTGAAGGACAAATCCAATAAATAGGGAATGGATCAACCAGACGACACCCGCATAGATTGTGCTCGAGCCATTTGGCAGACATGCCCTACTAACAACAGCGAATAAATATTCGAGAGTGACATCTACCTGTACCCGTCTGTTATCTCGAAGAGTTTTCGTTACGGACAAAGTGACTCCCAAAGATGATCTTCAGAGGGTCACTTGGATCAAAAAGCAGCAAAGGAGGGGGGGGAGAGGGGGGGGGGGGATACTCACGTAGCCTGGGGTCGAACCACGAAGTGGACTTGTCTTCATGATTGATGAAGTAGACTTCTCCCTCAGGAGTCACGGCCTGCTCCCACCCGTCAGGCAAGGGCCCCAGGTTGCCATTGACGAGCCCCGGCACCGTCGCTTGAGTAGATCCTCCCTGGGGTGCGGGAGGCGGCTGTGGCGGACCGGCAGGGGCCGGCGGGGCCTGTGAAACGGCGACATGGGGAGGAGGGGCCTGCTGGTGCTGTTGTGCCTGCTGACGCTGCCGCTGCTTCAACAGGGTCTTACGAGGATCTTCCCACGTCGTCGACTGCGTCAGGTGGCTGTTGGGAACAAGAGACACGACATTAAACATTGGAAGCAACGTTCCAGAGAATTTGGAATTTAGGCCAAAGGGCAGGCTCTGGGACCTACGAGGTTATTCAGCGGTGAAACGGAAATTGACAGTAAAAGGGTTTGAAAGGTGTAGCAGAAGGATGGAAGAAAGAGAAAATGAACGGAGGCACAGTACAAGGAATGAAAGGCGTTGCAGCTAGGGGCCGAAGGGACGTTGCAAACAGCCTTAAGAATCCTCTTCGACTTATTTTAGTTTCACCCTTTTTCCTTTCTCAACTTCTTTGCCTCAGCTGATGAGAAAGACCTACCAAACATAACTGGTTAAAAAGTGATATGTGGAATCTATACTATTCCATTCTTTATATAATTCCTTAGAGATTTATAATTAAGCACTTTCAATTCCAACATCTCTGCCTTTTCAGTATGGTTAAAATATCCTTCATTCAAATGATTACCACCTTAACTTGGCAAGCAACGTTCTGAGGACAATCTAAATGACTGAAAATTCGTCTAAAAACATTAAATACTATTTCCCCAAAACGTTGACAACTCATTCAATATTCATACATTTTACTAGAAGGGTGAAATTTTTTTTTTACTACTACCTCGCGTTAAAATTAGACAAAACGAAGACAACTCATGAAATATTCTTTCATTTTGCTAAAAGGGTGAAATATAACCTCTCTGCACACAGTATGCAATTCAAAACATCTTTTACTTGACTCCTACTACAACAGCTTAAAATGAGACACTCAAGCACTCTTCAGAGTGCAATGAATCAAGAAATTCTCGCTAAGATAAGGAACAATACATGTATCTTATCAAATCATCACCCACGCCTCCAAACATATCTATCACAACACCACTGACATTATCGCAATCATTTCAAGGCGATCCGTTTTTAGTTTTCTGAAAAGGAAACTAGTATTGTGCTGGCTTTGCCTGTCTGTCCGTCCGCACTTTTTTATGTCCGCACTTTGTTTGTCTGTCCCCCCTCAGATCTTAAAAACTACCGAGGCTAGAGGGGCTAACGAATTGGTATGTTGACCATCTATCCTCCAATCATCAAACATACCAAATTGCAGCCCTCTAACATCGGTAGTTTTTATTCTATTTAAGGTTAAATTTACCCCTAATCGTGCATCTGGCAAAGATATAGGGCAGGCCACCAACGTGCCATGGTTCAAGTTTCATGGCCCGAGGCTCACACAGCATTATACCTAGACCACCGAAAGATAGATCTATTTTCGGTGGCCTTGGTTATACGATGTACAGAAAATTCGATCGCCAGAAGAAACTTAGGCGCATTTTTTACCCTCTTTTTTTTTTCTCTCTCTCTCTCCTTTTTTTATTGTGAAATACTAAAGGGGAATTCAAGATGCATCATGGTGATGTCTATTTGCTTACTCTCGTAGAGGGTTAACCATTACAACAGTAAGTAAAAGTCAATTACAGTGAAGACACTCTCTCTCTCTCTCTCTCTCTCTCTCTCTCTCTCTCGACCATCTACAAATGAAAAATAAAAATCCGGCACATAACATAATGGACAGTAAAGCAAGAACCGTTTAATATGGCTTAAATTTATCACATAAAAAACACAAAAATAAAGCAGAAATTATTAAATAAATCATGGAATGAAGTTCAATAATAAGAACAAAAATCGGCGAAGCACAAAATCGGAAAAAAAAAAAAACGTTGACGAGAGAACGCAGCAAATTATAAATCGGATATTCTGAGAAAATATGAAAAGTAGGAAAATGTTAACAAAAATGTACTAACGGTGCTGGCCGTCGCTTGCGATCGGCGCCTCCTTCAGGAAATCCCCCCTTAAAGATTAATATTTTCTTCGGAACTTGAATACAGCGAACCGTGAAGGGACTGACTGCCAAGTGAGTTATGTCTCGAGAGGCAGGAGAGAGTGAGTCTTTACCGACAGATTCCATTTGGACGGAAGAGTACCGATTCGCTTGATGGCATATCGGTGCCTCGGTTACGATATAATAATAATAATAATAATAATAATAATAATAATAATAATAATATAATTAGTTGGGAAAAACTCTATATCGCGAGAGTATATAATGTTCTAAGAGGTCCACAATAATAAAAAAAAACGTGAAGTTCATGTATAGTTTAAAAATCCTTTACAAAGCTTTTGAACCCTTCCCTGGGTTCATCTGCAGTGCAAAATACTGCAGATGAACCCAGGGAAGGGTTCGAAAGCTTTGTAAAGGGTTTTTAAACTATACACGAACTCACAAACATTTTTTATTATTGTGGACCTCTTAGAACAACAACAACAACAATAATAACAAATTATGTTGAATACAATGACGGAATTCAGCGAATGAATTTTATATATTATCTTTTCTATTTTTCTTAATACTCGATTTTTTGGCTCAGCGATACTTCTTAATAATTGGCCAATATTCATATTGGGAGAAATCTGAATAATGGTTAATGTTGGCCGATTATCAAGAAGTATCGCTGAGCCTGAAAAGCGAGTAATAAGAAAAATAGAAAAGATAATATAAATAAGATTAATCCGCTGAATTCTGCCACTTAATTCAACAGGATTTGTTTAAAAAGAGGGTCTTCTTCCAAAATAATTATAACAATAATAACACTCTTATAAACAGCGCACATAGTAAGGAAAGTGATGGACTCCTAAGGAGGTAGGATGCAACCCGGAACCCCACACCATAAGTACCACCCCAGTACAATTGGA
>NC_061098.1:17961619-17966619 GCF_015104395.2 Macrobrachium nipponense | reverse complement strand
ATACACATACACAAATAACCGAGAGAAAGAGGCGCAAAGACTGTTGGAACTGAAATTTATTCACCAGGGTGTATTACACACACACACACACACACACACACACACACACACACACACAGAGAATGGTTCCACCCCAGTAGGATGCCTGCGATTACCTCATCCAGGTCCTTCGGTGAGGTAGCGTAATTTGTTGAAGTCTCTCTCTCTCTCTCTCTCTCGAATAAATATTAATTACACAATTGGCCGCTTTAATTCAACAAAGTAAACACACACACACACACACACACACACACACAACACATATATATATATATATATATATATATATTATAGTATATATATATATATATTTGATTTTAAGGACGGCGTCACCAATCAATCTCTTCTTGCCCGATTTGAGAATGGAACACAGGTAGTCCATTTGTGAACTAGACGCGCTACCTCCCCGCCGCTACGGGGAGAGAGAGAGAGAGAGAGAGAGAGAGAGAGAGAGAGAGAGAGAAGATGGAGAGAGCCAGAGAGAGAGAGAGGATCGTTAGCATCCTTATTTTGGCTATCATTCGCCAACACTTTTACATAAGCACATAATATATATATATATATATATATATATATATATATATATATATATATATATATATATATATATATATATACAGAGAGAGAGAGAGAGAGAGAGAGAGAAAGAGAATATGAATATATCCTGTCCTTATATACAGGTGAATCTCACTTTGGGATGGTGGAGAACCACATATGCATGTATATACTGTACAACCCCAATTGTCCTCCCACCCAAAAAGCACTCAGAAATACGGTCCCTCCCAACCTTCCTTTCCGGAAATACCAAATCGGCGTGGGTTCCCACTCGGCGTCTCTCTCTCTCTCTCTCTCTCACACACACACACCAAACACAAATGAATTCACTATCAATACCCTAATAAATCATGAATGACTGTGGACCTTAACTCACGCAGAAAAACACCCAATTCTCAGACTTATGCAAACAACTCATTAGGGTGATCATTAAATGCAAGATTTCAATATTCAAATGATCCAAGAGCGTAACACCAGATTACCGCAGAGCCTGACTCGTTATCATAAGCCACTCTTGCAGATAAGAAGCAATAGCCTCCTCCACATCGAATAACAAGGAATTAATACGTCTTGTCGAAGAACAAGGAAAAATTCATCATAAGAGAGTTTTACTGAGGTTGTTCTAGACTTCTCGCAAACAATCATCCATACAACTGAATCTTTTAATTAAACATTTTAATTATGGTATTTTTTTTTTACTTCATGACTGGTCCAAAGCAGGTAAGGGTAACAAAAAATTGCAATTATTGAAAGTAATGATGTTAGATTAATTAATCCCAGTATTACTGTCGATAATAGAAGTGGAATATAGTCTAGGTCAGGGGCCAAGTACTGGGACCTACAAGGTCATTCAGCACTGGATAGGAAATTGACGGTAGGCAGGTTTGAAAGGTATAACAGGAGGCAAACCTCGCAGTTGCACAATGAAATAAATGTTTGGAAAGGATGGATAGTAAGATGGGAGAAATATGAATGGAGGTACAGTAAAAGGAATTAAGGGGTAGCAGCTTGGGGCCGAAGGGACGCTGCAAAGAACCTTTAGTAATGCCTACAGTGCACCCCGTGAGTTGCACTGACGGGACCATCCCCAATTCCCCTTCCAACGGGATCATTTGGTATGATATCCACGAAGTTTTAACTTGAGCTGGAATAGGTAAGGGCTGACTATAAGCACTCTTGTCGTGCTGTAATAATAAATCAGTCCCGTTGTGTTTTTTATATATATATATATTTGATGCATTACGAAAAACACAATGGGACTTTAAGTATGTACTGATTTGCATAGTTAAAAGTACAGTGGCGTTGACAATTCCGAAAACGATGCATAAACAGAGCAGCGTGAGGCAGAGAGCATTTGACAAAAATTCTAGGCTTGTGATGGAATTTAAGAACAAGGTCTTAGGTTTCTATAGATACATTGGTAGACTTGAAGCTGAACTCTAATTAATTTTGTAGCTGTATAGAATTTTATAGGGCCTCATCCCTACGCTGGATGCTTTTCAGTTTCATCGCCTTCAGTCCAGTACAGTAGAGAAGGTCGTGCGTGTTATCATTTTTTTTTTTTTATTTCTACGCGAAATTACGTAGCACGCCCAGCAGCCTATCCATTTGGCCATTGTTAGCTGGGTGTGGGGGACCATTCTGAGAAGCAATTGTCTATGATATTTCTTTTTCAAAAAATTCTCAGTCATCCATGAAGACTGTTGACAACAGTTTGCTATGATTCTGCGTCGACGTAAGAAGACCCTGTTAAGTAAAGCTTATCGAAATGACATTTCCATCTGGATCTAGAAAAAGAAAAAAAAAGACTTACCAGATTTCTTACCGAAGTCTATGAGCTTGAATTCATTCACTTAAAAAAAAAAAATTAAAAAAAAAAGGTTGCGTTGATTGTTTGCCCGCCCAGCCTCAAGCAAGATTTTTAACAAATCACAACACCATGAATCCTTTTGAAACTTCAGTTTTCACGGTACCAAGATATAAATGAGCTTTGCAAGTTGTTATCATTATAATCTAAGATTACCTGACTAAGAACAGCTACTTGCAGGACACCTGATACGATCTGGGATGTTCGGATAATGATCCTAGTATGATACTTAAACTCTTCGTTTGAAAGGAAATAATGCAGCCAGGTTCCTGCAAGGTCCCCAGTCCGTTTTTTCTTCTGCTTGTTTCATTGTATAACGTAGTCCAACTTTATCGAGAGCCTTGGCGAAGTCGAGATAAATATTATCTCTAGGATTCCAATTCATTACGAAATGTTGGTTAGTGGGGAGGAGAGAGTCATCGGCCAGATCTCTGACGATTTATCGATACGATTTTCTCAAGAGATTTTGAAAGGTGGGACGTTTGTGATATAAGAGAGCATGATTTTGGGAGAGCGCTTTCGCTGCTTAGCTCTGGTGCTGTACGAGTGATTGCGTGCTTGAAGATTTTTGCAATATCATTATTTGTTATGATGATTTCTCCCCCCCCCCCTAGGGAACAGATGGGATTCCTCAATTTATCTTAATTTCTTCTAATAATCTTCAATTTGTTTCTCAATACTTTCTCACAATCGACGGACGATAAGAAGTGCTTGCTTGCTTTGAACCCCGTTTGCCTTGTGGAGGCCGACCGCCGATAAGGAATGAGCGCATGCGTGCTAGGTGTGTTGTGCATGATGTTGTATTAAGCGGAGATCGGAGACAGCTGAGAGGGTCGCCTTGAGATGTTGCTCATGTTATAATTATTATTATTATCATAAGGCGTTTGCTTCTCCGAACCGAGTTGGCCTCGTTCCAAAATATTAAACTTTTGTAGGAGATTAGGAGACATCAATGGGACACCTAGGTACTCTTTACCTCACTGCAAAATGAATATCAAAATCCCCAAGAACAGAGTAAGCCCCAGTGAATGGATTTACTAATAATATGCTGCTTATGACGATCGTGTTTGAAGGACTACCCAATTGGTAGGATGACCGCAGTAGAGATTATCTGCGCTTTCAAATGTAGTAGACGATATGCTAGTACGAAGACAAGGCTGAGAACTCGTTTCGTGGAATTGCTCGAAAAGATCATAGTTATCATTTTCTCCGAATAATATCTAATATTTAATTTATGGTGTAGTTCTGTCATGGTTGACACAGAGGTCAATGAAAATACTTCTATTTTCACTCGCCTATTTTAGAATAGGAAATTTAGCGAACCTTCCAAGTGCTTGGAGAGAGAGAGAGAGAGAGAGAGAGAGAGAGAGAGAGAGAGAGAAATTCAAAGTCATGATTCGATAAGGTAGGAATTAGCATGAAGTTAAAAGTCTACGAGATGAATACAAATATAAACCTTTAATAACGAATTACAAGACTGGTACTTGAAAGTATACCATTTTGCAATTAAAAACTTTGACTGAACTGAACAACAGTTTAATTCACTTTTGTGCAGATGAAAGTCGTATGTCCAGATGAAAGTCGTATGTGCAGATGAAAGTCAGATGAAAAAGTCGTACGGTTTTTTTTTTTTTGCAGATGGAAAAAAAAAAAAAAAAAAATCTTATGCCCAAATTGAAAAAATTGGGGGCATGTGAAAAAGATGAAAAAAAAGTCCCGTATGTCCAGTTGAGTTAGTTTATGTCCAGATGAAAATCTTATGTCCAGATGAAAGTCGCATGTGCAGATGAAAGTCGTATGTGTAGCACTGCAATCTTTTCCCTAACTTTCATGATACAGGTGTTAAGTCGAAAATAAAAATCTCTCTATTGGATACATATGCACTGAGTGTATGTGTGTTTGTACGTATGTATATATGTACGTGAAGTAAATATTATTCAGAATTTATTCCACCTTAAAAAAAAAAAAAAAAAAAAAAAAAACAATCTTCTCTCTCTAACCTTCTCATTCAATAGACTGGTAACCGTTTGGTCTCTCCAGTCACCTTGGCTCAAATTTCGTCAAAGGCTACTAAAGCCTACTACGTGGGAACTGTTGTATATTTGCGCAACTTCGACTATGTTCGCAAAAGCTCTTTAAAAGTTCTTGGCGTTCAGGCAAAAAAAAAAAAAAAAAAAAAAAAAAAAAAAGGGGGGGGGGGATGCGAAGAGAAAGGGAAGGAATGAATGATGGAGAAACACAGAGCTAGAAAATATTATATAAATATAATATAGTACATGTACATATCACGTGATCGATACATCGGCGACGGGAGTAACGTGGCTACATTTTGCCATATATAGCTTTTTGCGGTTATGCTTCGGCAGTTAACAAAAGTTCTGTGTGTATTCCTGTGCCGTTTTGGAGCCCCCTATGGGGACGGAAGTACGTGCGACATCATGTCAATGGCTGGAGGCTAGTATGTTTTACAATACGTTATCGATATCGTACACACTATTATACATACATACATACATACATATATATAATATATATATAT
>NC_061098.1:17949119-17956619 GCF_015104395.2 Macrobrachium nipponense | reverse complement strand
TTCTTTAAAATAAGAGAAGGACACGCGTCCCTCTTCTCTCTCTCTCTCTCTCTCTCTCTCTCTCGTGGATTTAAGGATATATATATAGTATATATATATATATATAATATATATATATATGTATGTATGTATGTATGTGTTATATATGTACGTGTATATAAAATCTAAATAAATATATACTTATATCTATAGAAGTATATATATAAATATATAAGTACAATGATCGCTAATAAAATAACAATAATAAAGAGCGTGAGCGCAATGACGACCCACTCATCTGTATTCCGTTTGAATAATAATAATAATAATAATAATAATAATAATAATAATAATAATAATAATAATAACCAGTACAAAAGGAGGCATGATTCAGTTGGCAAACGCCCTCCACTGGAGCCTGTGCAAGAAGCATCAGCTACCTTGCAGTAATAAGTAGTACGAGCACCAACCTGAGGGAGTGATAGAAAACGATCAGGCAAAGATCCTCTGGGACTATGGTATCAGAACATATAGACCATGGGACGCCAGAGTTGAAGAGAAAGAAATGGAAAAAATGGATAAGTATCAAGACCTGAAAATAGAAATAAGATGATGATATGGTATATGCCAGTGGAAATTGTACCCAAAATCATAGGAACTCTAGGCACGATCCCCAAGATGGCTGAAAAGGAATCTGGAAAAACTAGAGGCTGAAGTAGCTCCAGGACTCATGCAGAAGAGTGTGATCCTAGAAACGGCGCACATAGTAAGAAGAGTGATGGACTCCTATGGAGGCAGGATGCAACCCGAACCCCACACTATAAATACCACCCAGTCGAATTGGAGGCTGTGATAACCCCCCCCCCCCCCCCCCCCCCCACCCCCCCCCCCCCCAAAAAAAGGAAAATAATAATAATAATAATAATAATTATAACATGCATAATTTATAGCCCGTATAAACAGTGACTGCAATATATATATATATATATATATATATATATATATATATATATATATTATATATATATATATATATATATATATATATAGAGAGAGAGAGAGAGAGAGAGAGAGAGAGAGAGAGAGAGACCACAATACCTATTAGCACGACAATATCACTAGCACTAAACTGTAGGGGCAGCAATTGTATAGCTTTCCTAACCAATGAGAACAAGATATTCCGTCTCGCTACAGAAGAAAATAAACAGGTACCTGACACCTTAAAAAGTTCCACCAAATTACCCTTTATGTCTCGTCAGGGCAACACACTAGACACTGACACCGGCGTGAAGGTTGGTGGAAGTGACATTTCCGAAGACATGCCTGTCCACATTAGTTGCGGTGAAGCGATCTGCGTGACCATTTAGGCTCGTTTGCGGCATCGATCGGTTCCCCAATAAGCCTACCCTACTTTACAGCCCATCCCCCCTCAAAAAAAAAAAAAAGGAATACAAGGAGGAAATGAGGGTATATATAAAAATTTGCATGACAGATAAGCACACGTGAATAATTAGGTGATACAAAATTGAAAAAGTCTACCCTATTCTACATATAAACCGCGCCCCCCTCCCCCTCACAAAAAATTACAGAAACACGAGGAAAATATGGTAATAAAACATGGAAAAAGCCTATCTTATCTGACATACAAACCACAGAAAAAAATACACGGACACGTGAAATATAAGGTAATACAAAATGGAAAAAGGCTAGCTGCATTACATCCCATACACTTTAAAAAAAACACACACACACACACACACACACACACATGAAATATAAGGTAATAAAAGATTGGGGAAAAAAAGACCCTACTTTACAGCTCCTCCCCTTAAAAAAAAAAAAAAATAAAAATAAAATAAAAAAAAGCGCGCGTTAAATAAAAAATAAGGTAATACAAAATGGTGGGAAAGGCATAAAAAAACTTGCATGAGGGATTATATCACCGTCACGTTAGGGGACACGACTGTATGCGAGGACAAGTAATGAGAAAAGTGGCAATTGATAAGAACCATTTTACCGTCCTTTTCACGATTAACAAGCTAGAAAAAAACTTCGGCGCAATCGAGTTCTCAGTACAGCGTATAATGCTGTAACGAAACTCAGCCACGACCCGATGGTGACCTTTGTTGTTGGCGCCTAGATCATGGGTAACTTCAGCCTTGAATAAAATGAAAACTACTGAAGCTAGAGGGCTGCAATTTGGTATGCTAGATGATTGGGGGGTGGATTATCAACATACCAATTTGCAGCCCTCTAGCCTCAGTGGTTTTTCAAAAGCACATGGCGGACAGGACAAATAGCCATCTCAATAGCTTTCTTTTATAAACAACTAAAAAAAAAAAGTAAATAAAAAGTATATAAAAGAGAAGAAGTCATACGAGAGATGATAAACGGGAACGGAGTGAGAAATTTCACGAAATCTACTTGACATTTATACACTAACTGGATACTAGGATTGACAATATGACGTCTTCACTTCTTGATACTTAGGGAACAATGGCCTATTAACGCTATAACAAACACGAACAATTGCGACATTTACATAAAATATCTATAGCCTCATCCAATTTATGAAGACACGTATATCAACATAAACGGCAATACAATATGCAAATGGAAAATATGAAATTTATGAAAATAATTCCGAGCGAGACGTAATTGTGTTAAAAAGGAAACAAAAAAATAGAATAAGAAAAATACAACTAGGATGTTAAGAGAAAATTTTAAATTGAAACCATACGAACCAAATTCGTCCCCCACCCCAAGTTAAAAAAAATAAAATAAACAATAAAATAAAAATAAAAATAAAACAATCACACAAAGACAACACAAATAACTTTATTCATCACAAAAATCTAACGATGCGCATAAAGTGAGAAGAAACTTACATTTTCCGAGGCTCAACCTCTCAAAACCTCCAATAGAATATTAAATTTAGGCCAAAGACTAAGCACAATGGTCTATGAGGTCATTCAACGCTGAAACGGAAACTGACAGTGAAAGGTTTGAAAGGTGTAACATGGCAGAAAACTCACAGTTGCACTATGAAATAACTGTTAGGAGAGAGTGGGAAAGTGAGATGGAGGAAAAAGAATATGAAAGGAGGTACAGTAACAGAAACGAAAGAGCCTTATGTGCACCTGCAGTGCACCGCATAAGGTGAACTGACGGCACTACCCCACTATGGGGGAAAACCTCCAAATTACACTGTTGAATAAAAAAACAGGGCAATCAAAATTATTATACACAGATACTCTTCAAAATGTCATAAAAAATTCAAATAAGACTAAAAAAAAAATTCTTGCTCACAATAGCGACAAGCAATTGCCTAAACTCTTCTTCTCCCTCTGTGGAAAAATTCTTTCCATTCTCGCTACGTTAACTGATATAACTCCGATAATCTCTTCCAACTTCTATTTGGCAGGTCCTCTCTCTCCCCCATCACACAAATTAGGAGGAGGGCGAAAAGGGGAGGTGAGAAGGGAGGTGGGGGCGGGGGGGGGGGGGAGGTTCAACGAGCAAGGTGATTTGAGGTAAAGAGGGACCATTAATTACAATCGTCCCCAATTAACACTTCGTTCTGCTTCACGACCGTCAGGCACGATATGCATATTCACACAATCGTCTTAATCCGAGTGGATTACATGGAGAGCAATAGCATGTCCAGAGAGAGAGAGAGAGAGAGAGAGAGAGAGAGAGAGAGAGAGAGAGAGAGAGAGAGAGAGAGAGTTCCACCTCTTAAGGGTTTAACCTTCTACACACACACACACACTCAGAGAGAGAGAGAGAGAGAGAGAGAGAGAGAGAGAGAGAGAGAGAGAAAATCAGTCTCACCTCTAAAGGATTTATCCTGCTACAGAGAGAGAGAGAGAGAGAGAGAGGAGAGAGAGAGAAGAGAGAGAGAGAGAATCAGTTCCACCTCTGAAGGGTTTAACCCACTCCACTGAGGCCATCCCCTGACAGAAATGTTAATCATCTTAAAGGTAATTATCAAAAGCAAACGAAGTCGGATTTACTAACTTTAATACTGAGCAGGATACTGAGGTCGTCGAAGCGGCCTGTTGCTCAGCATCGCAGTTCAAGCGGCAGCTTATCCTACGACCAACGTCGTCATATTTATCCTCACTACACTGGCTGATTTGTGACGGATGACATGTTAAGAATCTCTTCATTATCACATTTAAATATATTTTTGTCTATTAAACAATTTATTTTTCTTTTTAATGAGCGAGACTTCTCTTTGTAATTCTTTTTTATCTCCTCAACACCATATTCTTTGGAAGCTTGAATTTCAAGTCAACGGCTCCTGTGGCCTGGTTCCAGGATTCATTTTAATAATAATAATAATAATAATAATAATAATAATAATAATAATAATAATAATCTACACATGGAACTTCCGTAATTTCCCTTATAGCACTATTTAAAAGTTACGAATACAATGTTTACAACTTGTGCATGAGTGAAAAATCCTGCGCACGTCCCGAGTAAGCTGGAGGTCGGATCACGCCTTTTTTTACATTCTCCCTTATCTCTTTCTTTATTCTTCATTCAACATCACTACCCAGACTGAGGTAATCAGCAAGTTTTATTTTGCGTTCTCCATCTTCTTCCTGAAATGTTGATATATAAAAACACGCATTTTTTTACGCATTTATGTTAAGTATATATGACATTTACAAAAATTCATCCGTAAAGTCCATAATCACATAGCAACCTCACTTTTCGCTGAATTAAAGGTTGGCAACTAAAAGATATATGTTCGTCTCATGTTGACATTAAAAATACGACGAATGAGCAAAATATAAATACTTAGTATTATGCGATACACTGGTTGGCAATACCAAACATAATTAAATTTAGAAACTTAAGGAACATTCGATAAAAAACTACGGAGGGATCAGAGAAAATAACTATAAACGAAATCTTACAGAAAATGTAACGCGTGTATAATAAATAAATAAATAAATATATGAACACCTTTTTATAAACTGATAAGCAAGAATCACGCGTGCGTGACACTTAATACACTGCCAGCATAATAAAGCATTAGATTTCCTTGTTTTCATGTTCGAATCAAGACCTTTTTTTTTTTCTTACCGCTCACACGTATCGTTGACCGCCCCTCCCATACCAACACCACGTAAATATCACCAATTACCGGTATCGCTCACTAATTACAAAGGGAATATCGCCACTTACAAACACCAATCCCAGATAAGAAGACCGTAAAGATATTAAGAGACCATTATCAATTCCGTTTCGTGAGCAGCCAGCTACTACGAGGGAGTCCCTTTGCATTTTTCTCAATTTTAAGAAACTTTTCGCTTACTCGGGGAGTAAGCCTACAAAGATTTGTTGTTGTTGTTGTTGTTCTTGTTTGGGGGGCAGGAAAGCCCTATGGAAAAGCCGAAAAAGGTCTGAAAAAGGTATTGGAACGAAAATGTAAACAATAAATAATGCGCATGTTAGACAATACAGAAAAATTATTTCTAACGAAATATGGCGTATTTATCTTAATTTTCGTTGGAGAAACAACGTCCTTATTTGACCGTAGAATTTAGCACGTGCCCCGAATCAGCTGGAAATCGAATTACGCCTTGTTCTGATGCAATGGGGGAACTTAATCACCGTTCTTCACAAATGAGTGGTCATAATTTTTATTTTACATTTATTTATTTACATACTTGATTTTTTAAGATTCTAAAGGTGGTTTCATAATAATATATTTTCATGTGCACATCCATTAGGTTCAAGTGCTTCTTAAATATATATATATATATATATATATATATATATATATATATATCATATATATATACACACACACATATATATATGAAATTGTAATAGCCAGACTTCCCTCTTATTAACTTCTCACATTCTTTGCTCTTTTTTGGATACGCTGGGAAAAATGACCAGGAGATAATATATATATATATATATATTCTATAATATATATATATATATATATATATAAATATATATATAATGTTAAGCGTGTACAACTGAAATGCCAAAATAATTATGATTATGGCGTCACTTTGCCATTTCCTCGATCTTGAGACAATAATTGTATACCACACTAACCCGAGGGGTTTGAGGACGAAAAACCCGCATGTAGCAATTTCTTTTACAACACCGACGTTTATAATGCGCTAAATTACCTTTTTTTTTACGGATTCTCATTAAAAAAAAAACAATAAAAAAAAAAAATAAACGAAATCACAAGAAGCAGCAACGCAGAGCATCAAGCAATGGAAAGCAAAACAAAGTAGCGCACGGGTACAGTTCTGTTGTACTCAAGCGAGAACCACTCCGGTGTGGGTTCTACTTAAAGACACAATTGTGAATCATAAAACGGCTGCCTGAGCGATAACGATGGTTGTTAGCGCGGTTAACACCCGAAGTTAAACATAGGACTGCCGAGCGCACATCTCTCTTCGAGAGAGAGAGAGAGAGAGAGAGAGAGAGAAAGGACAAATTCTCCGTGACACAAAATGCCACACACCGAGAAGCGTAATTAACCTTAATTCCACCTTAATTACTTAGAATTACACAGCAAACAGGGTGATTTATGAGCCTTTGGCGACCGTGTCATCATCCAAAGCAAAAGCTTCCTTTACCTGGTATATGGAGCGATGGTCTTAGGATTTTCTTCATCTTATGTGATAATTAATCTGCATTTGCACTGGATTGCCTGTTTTTTTTTTCAGAATACCCAGTACTATATATATATAGTATATTATATATATATAATATATATATATATATATATATTAGATATATATATATTTCCGAGGTAGAAGCGACTGGATAATTTATACCATTATATAATTTAATGCGTTATATATATATAATATATATATATATATATATATATATATATACATGTATATATAATAAATATATTATATATAATATATATATATACATATATGTGTGTGTGTGTGTGTGTGTGTATGTATTTCAGAGGTAAAGCGAACTGGATATTTAATGACAATTATAGCTTAAGGCTTATATGAAATAATATAAATAAATAAGTAAATAAATATGAGAGAGAGAGAGAGAGAGAGAGAGAGAGAGAGAGAGAGAGAGAGAGATCTGTAGGTATGTACGATGACCATGGAAAATTGAATTAGAAAAAAACACCATATCGCACACTCCATTAGGCTTACGTCTCGTCGCCACTCCCACGTGGACCGTCCTTGGTGTAAAAAGTATACTACATTTCTAGGAATCGTAATGCGTATGTTGTAAGAATCTTGATAATTCACCGCGTTAAATTTAAAAAAAAAAAAACGAGATGATTATACTATCGTAAGCAAGACAGAAAACTCTGCAGCAAAATCATCTTTTGAAGATAAATATGAAAATTTTACTAATACCTACAACATTGTTTATACTTCAAGTATATAGTGAATATATATATTATATCTATATATTATATATAGTATATATTATATATACTTGAGTATAAATGTTGTAGGTATTAGTAAATTTTCTATTTACCTTCAAAGA
>NC_061098.1:17939119-17946619 GCF_015104395.2 Macrobrachium nipponense | reverse complement strand
ATAGACACTGTATTATTAGGGCAGACTAATCGTAATCTATTCGCCGATCTGCGAACAGATATTGTTAAAAAAAACAATAACTATAATAAAAGCAATAAACTCAACCTGTAATTTTTAATCCATTTCTAGGTACGTAACAAATAGCTTTAATATAAATTGCCTTCGTCGCCTTCATGTTTCAGGTGGGAAATTATTGTAACAATAATCCACTGAAGAAGGAGAACCAATCACACACTGATGGAGTCTCACAATATAAAATAAAGGCTGAAAGAATGAATAGGTCAGCCACATGCACCCAACGCTGGAGAAAGTGGGAATCGTCGCAAAATAAAAAATAAAAATGAAACGAAAGCTTCAAGTATACACAAACAAGCAAAAAAAATGAATGGAAGGAATTCACCGATAAACACGATTGCAGAAAGACTTTTGTAATCAGGTTCAGTAGGAAAACCACGCACAATTAGACGAAAAACACACAAACACACACACACTGTCAGTGGACCAACCAACGCGCATTCAACACGACAAACTCCGGTAAAGAATATTTGGGAGACACCTTGGAGGGGAGACACCCCCTCACCCCACCCTCATGTCGCATAGGGGGGTTGGAAGGAGACGGGGGAGAGAAAGCAGGAGGTGCAGGAGGGGGGGGTGGGGGGGGGGGGGGGGGGGGGGTGGGGGGGGGGGGGGGAGGAGTGCGGGGACGACGGTGGCGGCGGATCGGCTTAACAACTGAGTACAATTGATTTTCACTATTGACAATCCACTTCTTGATATTTTGTGATTACTAAAGTATAAATAAATGATCGAAGGCCCCCAGACAGACGGACAAACGCAGGCCCGCCCACCTCATTTACCCGACGTTACGTCTGGTCATTCAACCCCGACTTGAAGAGAGAAAGAGACATATATAAGTCTGGGGGGCTTTTCTCCGTATTCGCTTGAGTTTTCTTGGAAGGGGCGCGCGAACTGCACCACGGTGTGTCAATTTCATTCATTCTGGAAAGAGGAGAAATGGATACTAAATCCACATAATGTACTACCGATAGATTTTAAGTACTACTCGTAGGGATGAATTACACGAACACATTATATTCATATGTACAATATTTGTGTACATATGTGAAAATGGCTCGTAAGAGAATTTTGTTTGTTAGCTTGTTTGTAAGGTGTTTTTTTTTTTTACGTTGCATGGAACCAGTGGTCATTCAGCAACGGGACCAACGGCTTAACGTGACTTCCGGAACCACGTCGAGAGTGAACTTCCATCACCAGAGATACACATATCTGACCACTCAATGGAATGACCGAGAATCGAACTCGCGGCCACCGAGGTGGCAGGCCAAGACCAAACCGACTACGCCACTGAGGCGTGTACACGATAGTCAAGGTAGGAATGTAATACCGCCGAGCCAAACCACCTTCACAGGAGTAAAGCATAGATATTGAATGTAAATAAAAGATGAAAAAAGAAAAAGTTGAATGGAATGTAACACAGAATTTAGGCCAAATGCCAAGTGCTAGGAACTAGGTGTAACAGGAGGAAAACCTCGAAGTTGCACTATCAATCAATTGTTAGGAGAGGGTGGAAAGTAAAATGGAATAAGGTGAATATGAAAGGAGTTACAGTAAAAGGAATGAAAGGGGGTCGCAGATAGGGGACGAAGGCATGCTGCGAAGCATCTTTAAAAATGTCTACAGTGCACCGGATGAGGTGCACTGACAGCACTAACCGAACGCCGCCCGCCCCCCCCACCCCCATTAAAGAGGATCTCCTAATTAGTATTGCATAAAGGAAGCAAAAAGAGAAAGGAAAGGTCTTAATATCCAAAAAGGAAAATACCGCGTCAAAAATTAAGAAAAAAATATCTATACGAAGGATACATACTGAGGCAGTACTTTCCATCTTCGAAAGCAACTTTCATTAGAAAGCACATTTAGGACATTTAGGACACTGGCACGTTAACCATTCTTTCTTCTGGTATGGCCTGTGCTCTTTTATGTAAAGGGCTGTCGGATATGGAAACTTTATGCAATTATCAAGTCCAGCTCGAGAGAGAGAGAGAGAGAGAGAGAGAGAGAGAGAGAGAGAGAGAGAGAGAGAGAATAATATTCTGAAATCAATCATCTGCGTCACTTTCGGGCGCAAAACAAACTATGTTCCATCACCGACATTACGCAACAATACCCCCATTGACAGCAACGCCATTGCAAGAGCGCTACTCAATGAAAACATACACAAACGGACGGATGCCATAAAATAAACTTCAACGGACATTCGACGGTTAATAAATCGGCTGACAGCCGCTCCCGAACGGCGGTTCCTCATAGGTGATAAAACACGGCTTTTCTCGCAAATAAAGCGAACAAAAAAAAGGTGCACACAACAGAATACCAGGCGCATAAATATCACTTAAAACCCACACACGCATATCGACCCAAAAGTCATTCGGCGACCACTGTTTGAACGAGCCCGGTTTTCGAGTTGATGGATGCGCCACTCGATGGATGGATGGATGGATGGATTGGGGTCCGCAGGAGTAGAGGAAATTGACGTTGATATTCAATTCCTGAGCTAGATTTTTTTTTTTCCTCTCACAAACTCCTAAATATTTCAGCTTCGTCCTTCAAGAAGGCCCTGCTGATCTGACACGTTGGCGACTGAGGCACTTTTCTGAATACAGAATTTAGGCCACAGGCCAAGCACTGCGACCTACGAGGTCATTCTGCGCTGAAACGGAAATTGACAGTAATTGGTTTGAAAGGTGTAACAGGAGGAAAACCTCAAAGCAGTTGCGCAGTGAATAAATTGTTAGGAGAGGGTGGTGGAAAATAAGATCGAAGAAACAATATGAAAGGAAGTACAGTAAAAGGAATACAAGGGGTTGCAGCAAGAGAACCTTAAGTAATGCCTACAGTGCACCGCATGAGGTACAATGCTGGCACTACCCCCCCTACGGAGGGTGGTACTTTCTTGAAAGGAGGAAGGATGTGGAAACGAATATTCGATCCTTGCTGAGTTTTGTGTTACCTCTCTCTCTCTCTCTCTTCTCTCTCTCTCTCTCTCTCTCTCTCTCTCAGTAAGCCTGGAGTTTTTGAGTTTATGAGTTGCGGCTGACTAAATCGAATAAGGAAGATATTAAGTGAAAACATGCAATGTTGTGGTATGATTCCCGTTCCAATTTCCGACCTCAGGACAGTTCATTCAGCTTGAACGTAGCTGGCTGCTGCCTTAAGACTTGATGGAAAAGAAGGTTCATAAAGTGGGCGAGAGAAGGGAAGAAAGAGACGAACACACAACGCTTTTAGTTAATGGCACAGTCCAGTCATTTTCAAATCGCTTACGTTCACGCAAAATCATGCACGCACGTTCAAGGAAGAAACTGCTGAACTTACGGCGACAGGAAACGGTCTTTCGTTCAGGTTAACGATCATCAACATCTACGGTTTCGAGTTTAAAGAAAATCAACACATCGAGTATATCATTATTATTATATTCAGGCATTACCAATGAAAAACAGAGAAAGAAGGAAATCAACATTGTAAATAAAAACAGGAAACGTATAAAAAAAATTATGTAAACCCATGAAAATGAAAAGTAAAACTATACAAGATACTGTTTATATCATACTATATATATATATATATATATATATATATATATATATATATATATATATATATAAAGGCAGAAACCACGAAGGGAAGTGAAACAATGGAGTAGCTATTTTCCTTCTTGGCTTCTACCTTTATTTATATATCCATCATGCTCCAAACTTTCGTGATTCAGTTATACACACACACACACACACACACACACACACACATATATATAATATATATATATATATATATTATACACACACACACACACATACAACTACCTGAACACCAAATCGCCACAAATTACTCGCTGGGCACTGGGCAACCGAAAAGCCGAATATATATATATATATATAATATATTAACACCCCACCTGCACCCCAAATGCCACAAATTACCTCGCTGGGCACCTGGAACAACGAAAACCGAATAACAGACGAAAGAGGAGCAATCCGTAACGATATAAATCATGAAAACGCTTCTACGACAGAATACGAAATCGATGGAAATGCAGTCAGTGAAGAGAGAGAGAGAGAGAGAGAGAGAGAGAGAGAGAGAGAGAGAGACGTCCTCGCTCCATTCACGCGCCACGTCCCGAGGTAAACCCCGCGACGGCTTCCATTCATACAATCTAGTTCAGAGGCGTGAGTGAACAACCTATACTACTCCCTCTCCTTCTCCCTCCTCCTCCCCCTCCTCCTCCTAGCAAGCGCTGCGGAAAGAAGTCTCGCTTCCTACAGGTATAAAGCATTTGGTGGTTTATGAATTACACCACCAGTGGGTACACGTCATGGCTAGTCAAAGGATAGAATGATCGACTTTGGGCCAAAGGCCTAGCGATGGGACCCATAAGGTCATTCAGCGCCGATAAGTAACCTGACAGTTAGAAAGCTTGAAAGGTATAACCAGGAGGAAATCATCAAAGCAGTCGCACTATGAGACAATTGTTAGAGAGGGTGGAAAGCCATATGGAATAAAAACAATATGAACGGAGGTACAGTAAAAGGAATGAAAGAGGCTGCAGCTAGGGGCCGGAGGGACCCTTAAAGTAATGCCTAAAGCGCACCAGTGAGGTGCACCGACAGCACTAACCCCCCCCCCCCCCCCCTCCCTTACCGTATGGAAAAATAGTGCCATTTAATCTCATTCTATCCCACTTCAATTGTTAGGAGAGAGAGAGAGAGAGAGAGAGAGAGAGAGAGAGAGAGAGAGAGAGAGAGATTGCATCTATTAGAATAGCCGTTACAAAATTAGGCTATTGAAACCACAATAAATTTAAATAGAAAAATCAAAATGAGTAAGTTTAACAAGAATTTCATATAAAAATATCTGAAAATATTACGTATATATTCATATGTGCTCGAATATATTGTCAACACTGACACATCCTGTAAATGTGTAATCCAAATTTTGTTAGAAAAAAGTGGATGAAAAACACTAACACACTTTTGCAAGTCTCATTCAAGCGATAAAACACATTCTTATCACTTTCCGACCGTCGCGTTTCGTGTCTTGGTTGTGGAATTCGTGTCCTGAATGTCGAATAACTTTCAGGTTCTGATGAAAATGCGAGCGCAAATTTGGGCATCCTCCCAAAGACGTTCGTCGCGATTATCTTTACTCAAAAGAGCATTTCAGTGGTCCAAAAGTCCCATTAAAAAATTAAAATAAATAAATAAATAATAATAATAATAATAATAATAATAATAATAATAATAATAATAATAATAATAATAATAAAAACTAGGGGCTGAAGTAGCTCCAGGACTAATGCAAAAGAGTGTGCTCCTGGAAACAGCGCACATGATGGACTCCTAAGGAGGCAGGATGCAACCCGGAACCCCACACTATAAATACACCCAGTTGAATTGGAGGACTGTGATGATAATAATAATAATAATAATAATAATAATAATAATAATAATAATAATAATAATAATGCAGACGGAGCCCTTAAAGTGAAATCTGTGAGTACGAATATAATAAAACCAACCGATGGATCGGAAATTATTTCCAACCTCAAAATTGGCAATGAAATTGCACGACAACGAAACAGGGTTAATGAAGTGGAACAATCAATTTTGGTCAACAAAGAGTGGCAGAGATAAACGGCAGTTAATACGGTGGAGGAAGAGAGAGGAAAAAGAAAAAAAGGAAGTTATCCATTTCGCTAGGGGGAAAAAATCGACTTTGGTTAATAATGTGGAAAATGGCAGGGGCTAGGGATGTCGAAAAACCACAATCGCCATAAATCGTTCGAAAAAATACGGGATTATGAAGCTCATTTCCGCTTACTTCGGGTTAACGTGGGCGGGGGGGAAGGGGACCTTAAAACCTACATACACAGTCTGTCGTCACTGCAAAGCCTCCCGTAAAAAAAAAAGGAAACTGACTACATCTACATCACCATGAAACATCCATGTATGAAATGAAATGTTTACAGATACTTGAATGCCACCTAACATTTTGTTTGTTACAAAATCAGATATTTTTGGTGGGTGAGGGGTACAATGTAGCCATTAAAATGGTGTGCTTGTAAATTGCCCAAGATCTTCTTTGTGTGTGTGTGTGTGTGTTTTTTTTTTTTTTTTTTTACGGGGTGGGGGTGGAGTGGAGGGGGTGGTACAAAGTAACCATTAAAAATGGTATGCTTGTAAATTACCAAGTATCTTCTTTGTGAGTTTTTACAAATAGTATTCTTTAAATAACCAAGCATTTCCTTTTAGTATCAAAAATTATTAAATTTCCTTTTGCTACGTAGACATTACAAATGGCATTCCTGTATATTACTATAAGACTGTAATGGCAAAACTCACTTAGTAACAAATCAATTATAAGAGTAACACAACAGATTACTTGGTGGCAACATTAGTACAGGTTTCAGGAAGACGATTCCTTCCCCACAACACCAGAAATCAGCATCAAAAGTCGTCTAGAAACTGGTCACTGTCATACGAACAGAGGAATGAGAAATTCTTCTCTCGGCCGTTCATTCCGTTTAGCAACTGGAATGTACTTCCCTCCGGGCTGTGTGCAACGCCGTACTTCGTTACCGTTCCGAGCCTAAGGACATGGTCCCTGAGGTCCTCGGCAGAATTCCAGACACACTTTCCCGTCTGAGGGAGACCTGGTCACGGTAATCGCCACGGGGCGCTTCCGTCTTCGACGTCACATCGCCTGACATTTCAGGCTGCAACTCCCAAGTGGCAACAGTTACTTTATGCTGTATATACTGTTAACTGTTTTAGCTCCGTAACGCAGTTCCTTCCTAACACTTTCCAGTCGACTCATGAGTGGTCCACGAAAGTTGCCGTTGCTGCTAGAATCAGGACACTAAATTTAACACCTTCCAAATACACGTAGAGGGTCATGTTAAGTAATTAATATGTGATACTATAAATACTGTGCGTAAAAGTGTTTTAGGTCCGTAACCCAATTCCTGACACTTATGGACTCATATGTGGTCCATAAAAGTTGCCGTTAATTAAAATCAGGATAATAAATTCAACACTTTCCAATTGATAATACATGTCTAATTATAACTGCCTTAACACATAAAAGCTTTCGTTATGATGTTGTACATAGTTGTAGTACTTAAATCATAACAATTCTTTTTTGTACATATACGATCATAAAATTTGCCAAATGTTAGCACAATTGACTGATTGTATATAATATTGCATATACAGATATTGTTGTTTTTTATAATTAAGAAAAAAAGTGTCACCTTAGCAGGACAGTTTATTGACCAATGAAAAAACAATAACACATAAAAGCTTCTCGGTAACAGACAAAATAATTGCCTCAAAAGAACTAAGAAGGCAAAAGGAGAGGAGAGAGAGAGAGAGAGAGGAGAGAGAGAGAGAGAGAGAGAGA
Organism: Macrobrachium nipponense; assembly: GCF_015104395.2. Taxonomy (NCBI): domain Eukaryota; kingdom Metazoa; phylum Arthropoda; class Malacostraca; order Decapoda; family Palaemonidae; genus Macrobrachium; species Macrobrachium nipponense. Next base: position 17,939,140 of record NC_061098.1, on the reverse strand, counting down.
AGAGAGAAGAGAGAGTTTTCT
>NC_061098.1:17796309-17938619 GCF_015104395.2 Macrobrachium nipponense | reverse complement strand
CATGATAAAAAATCAAGAAGGGCCGAGGAAAAAGGAGACCACCTCCTCAGATCGGGCCATCTATGACACACTTTCAACTGGGGGCTCTGTGTTCGAGTCCAACGCTGCGAGTTACTAATGCACCAGTAGGTACTGTACTCGCTCCGACGTCTTTGCTTCTCCCTCTGTACAACCAATACGAGACACGCAATCGCATGTCCCCCATCTACTCAACTCCTACAGGAACGGAATGGGATATAGAATCTAGGCAGAAAAGCCAAGCCCGAGTACCTAGGAGGTCATTCAGCGCTGAATGGGAAACTGAGAGTAAGAGGTTTGAAAGGTGTAAAAGGTGGTAAACCTCGCAGTTGCACTATCATTTGATTTATATAGATTTAGGGCATTAGAGGCCAAGCACTGAGGCAACTAAGGCCATTCAGCGCTGAATGGGAAATTGACAGTAAAAGGTTTGAAAGGTGTAAAAGGAGGAAAACTTCGCAGCTGCACTATGAAACAATTGTTAGGAGAGTGGAAAGTAAGATGGAAATATGATATGAAAGGAGGTACAGTAAAAGGAACGAAAGTGGTTGCAGCTAGGGGCCGAAGGCATGCTGCAAAGAACCTTAACTAATGCCTACAATGCACTTTAAGAGGTCCACTGACGGCACTAACCCCCCCTCCCCCCACAACGGTGAATATTTCTTGGGAGGTCATTATTTTTATGATATATAGCCTATTTTTTACGGCAATCCCCAACGGGGCTTGTACTTCGCACGCCGCAAGAGTGGATACATATGGGGTTTAAAACCTGTTGGGGTCACTATCTACAGGAAAGATCCTGTTTTCACATACAACAGTGTATATGTGCATTAAGCAACGAATGTCCTTTAATATCCAATTCGCTCTACCCCGGAATTAATATATTTTTATATATGTAACCGAGGGGGATTTTTGTAGTTGATAACAATTTCGTACTCTCGTGGATTCGAACCACCGGACAGAGGAGATCAACTAAAAAAATTCCCCTTCGGTTAAAATATACGAAAATATATTAATTCCGAGGTAGAGTGAATTACATATTAAAGGCCATTTGTAGCTTAATACTTGTATATGAATCACGGTGATGTGATAAAAATTCACAACAGAGTATATTGTTGTCGAAAATCCTTAGTAAATGGATAAAAAAAACTTTCCTGAGTCATTCGAATATTCGGAAAAGCTGTCCAAATACTCAAAGAGCCATAATACAGTCCCTCCAGAATCCGCTTCTTCTCTTCAGCCCACCAACTCTTTCAACTCCTCGGAAAGACAAGACGCAGCAAGAACCGTCTGTGATCACACAGGGCCGATCGTTCAAATGTCAGCGGAGTGTCTATAAAAGTCAACTTCGTGTATCGGGCAACTTTTATCTCGGCAATTTTTTTTTTTTTTTTATCGGCCTTTTTTCTATACAAAGTCGATACTTCGATGTTTCAAGGTACCGCTCCTAAACGTGTCTTGCAAAGTGTAAAAAATAAATAAATAAATAAAAAAAAAATAAAAACTTCTTTAGGTGTCGTCCTGACATGGAGAGAGAGAGAAAGAGAGTCAAACCACCATCTCATGACACAAATAAAATGTAAATATGTACGAGCAACATTAAGCAGCAGCAGTTAAATAATGTCCTGAGAGAGAGAGAGAGAGAGAGAGAGAGAGAGAGAGAGAGAGAGAGAGAGAGAGAGAATCAAACCACCATCTCAAGACAAGTAAAGTGTAGATATATACGAGTAACAATAAACAGCAGTTGTTAAAATCTCTCCAGACACGAGAGAGAGAGAGAGAGAGAGAGAGAGAGAGAGAGAGAGAGAGAGAGAGAGAATAGAAAAAACCATCTTATAACACCAGTATATATACGAGTAACATTAAACAGCATTGTTAAAATCTCTCCAGACACAGGATAGAGAGAGAGAGAGAGAACACCAAACCACCAGCTCATGACACAAGCCAAAGAGAGAAAGAGACGCCTGTATGGGAACAAAACGGCGGTACGATACGGCGAGTGAATCTCGAAATAGCAACGGTGGCTTCGGCGAAACTCTTATGCACCGAATTGCTATGATTACCTTCGGACGGAGAAGATTCGCCGGGAAATAAACCTTCCGTTATGCGAGTGTGTGTGTGTCGCTAAATAATAGGACTGCAGAGTTGTCAATGGCTATTTTCCATGAGATCTGAAAATTCGGTGGGGGGGAGGAGGAGGATGAAGCAGGAAACTTCTCCCCTTCAGGATAAGTTCACTGGCCCTCACATAAAGTTGTTGATGAAGGTCTTTCTTGTCCACACACACACACACACACACACACAAAAATGAATGATGATTCTGAACCCAAAACTTTCCAATCTCTGAAAACCTCACCACCGCTTCTGACGCTCATCTCCCTCATCTACATATGATTAACATTGATTTGCGAATCATCATCATTATTGATGGAATATTTTCGACTACGTGCAATCCGCCATCCAAAGAGGGTGATATATCCACTACTAATATTAGGGACATTTTCTCTCCCTCTCCTACGCACCGAACCAATTCGAATATGATGCAAATCCTTTACTTTGTAATGTTAAGTCTCCAGGATCAAATTCGTCCCACTTATCGCGGCATTACTTTCCTGTGTCCAATTTGGGGAGAGAGAGAGAGAGAGAGAAGGTTCACTGTCTTCAAATTGGGTGGTCCTAAGTATCTACAGTACACCATCCTCACTATGCTATCCGCTCATTCACTTCAAAAAAAAAGTGGAGAGAGAGAGAGAGAGAGAGAGAGAGAGAGAGAGAGAGAGAGAGAGAGAGAGAGAGAGAGACCCGGACAGGAAGCACAAAATGAGTGACACTGTCGGACACCGACGATTGCCGACGTAATGATTACAGGGTCATAAAATTGGATCTGACAAAAAAAAACACACACACGCACGCACACACACACACATAATACACAACCGCTCGGCAGTGGCTTTTTAAGACGAGGCTGTGGTGGCGTCTACGAAGGAAAATAAAATCACTTGGAATGATGACGAAATTAATGGGGAGCAGCTCGCGATTAACCCTAGCGAAATGACTGAACGAAATCTCTTCTGTCACCCATCTTACCTATCAGCTTAAGAGAAAGAAAAATTCTGGCCGCTGCTGACAGGCTCTCTCTCTCTCTCTCTCTCTCTCTCTCTCTCTCTCTCTCTCTCTCTCTCTCTCGCTTCATCAAATTCAGGGACCTCTTTCGTTCGAGGGTAGAAATGTGATTATCGCATTATCTCACGGGGAAAGGGTTCAAATCACCCATCCCCACTTTGCTTAATGCCAGATGCCCCTCGCCCGGCATCGTCGACGTCTCTCTACCCATGGCACTGGCACTCCCTCACTCAGGACATTTCATCAGAGATGTGATGATCCGCTATCAACCTTTACAGAGATCGAAGGCAAAAGCCACGAAGGCGAGTGACACCAATAGCAGTAATCCTTCGTTTCACTTTCCTTTCGTGGCCTTTGCCTTTATTTATATAATTCATCACGTTCCAATTCTTCGTGATTCAGATACACATGCATGCGTGTATGTATGTATGTATAAAAATTATACATACGATATATGATATATAAATTATATAAGTATATATATATATAATGTAAATGTGTATAAAATTGTGAAAAATATATATATATATGCATATATATACATACATATTTACATATATTGGAATATTATATACAATATAAATATATACATTAGTGCTTATAAAACAGTGCTAAATATAGACTAAAAATCTGGAACGTTAACTAAAGTCAAACTGACTCACAAGCACTAAACGTAATTCCTTACACTTAATTAGTTCACCCTACGAGGCTACGACAAACTAGATTTCAGCCAACAAAGTTATAAAGTGTTGCCACTGAAGTATGCACATAGGAAAAAAGGTGAACATGAATGACAATTAAGTTGCTTTTGCAAAGTGCTACAAGTCATGTGTTCAAGAGACATATAGGTAAGAGAAGATGGAGACGATGCTGCCAAAGACGCAGTTGAAAACGGTGAATCATTCTGCCTCGAAAAAGTATGTGGAAACATGCATTTAACGAGCATGTCATGTATATGTATGTATGTATGTATGTATGTGTGTATGTATGTGTGTGTGTGTGTGTATATATTATATATATATATAATATATATATATATATTTATATATCTATATATATATATATATATATATATATATATTAACTAAAAGGACCTCACTGAAACCAGATGGACTCTAGTCCCGGAAAGCTTGTAACTTTTATGAATAAATATCTCCGCTAGATACAATCCAGTTTCCATGAAGTCCTGTTATAGTAGATTCACATCAACCGTGCATTTGATGGCTAGGGCCGTCCCTTACGACGCTCCTGATTGGCTGTTGATAAGCCAATCACAGTGCTGGAAACTTTCAGTCTCGAGAGAGAGTTCACATGGTTAGGATGTATGTTCCACCTCTCCTTTCAAATGTATCCCTCAGGAGCGGTGGAGCATACATCCTGCCTATGTGAACTCTCGAGACAGAGATTGAGAGTTTCCAGCCCTGTGATTGGCTTATCAACAGCCAATTAGGAGCGTCGTAATGGACTGGCCTAGACATCTACTATAGGAATTGTAGTAATGCACAGAACAATTGAGTCTGTGATGCCACATACATACGGACAGATGCATACATATACATTACATTTATATACATATAATAAACGGATACGTGCATATGAAGATAAAAATTGAAAAATAAATGTTTACACATCCAAGACATCCACAGTCGAAGCAGCTACGGACCTGTGCCTAAAGTGTTGAATAAGGTGGTCGCATCGTTGAAAATACGAAACGTGAATCAAAATGTTTAGTAGTGTGACAAAAAATAAATAAATAATAAGTAAATAATAAAAAAAAATTGCTAGTGTGATAAAAAAATCATCTTAAGTTCGTGAAATGCATAGTACAGTGTGATAAAAAAAAAAAATAAAAAATATTGCTAGTAGTAAAAACAAAAATTCTGAAGTTCGTGAAATGCAGTTGAGAATAACTGACGGCAAAACACCAAAGGATTCATTCAACGATTATATTATTAACCTGTAAGTTGGAAGTTGCGGAGCTCCTTGGAAACTACTGTGAAAGAAAAAGAGGCGGATTGAAGGTCTACCTAATAAATAGACAGGTCGCAATAGACAGAAGGACCTGTAGAATAATTTTAAAAACTTATAGATAATAATGAATATAAGAAGACTCACACCAAAGGCATATAGACATCTGCAAAGATATTAGAATAGAATACAGAATTTAGGCCACAGGCCAAGCGCTGGCACCTACGAGGTCATTCAGCGCTGAAACGGATATTGACAGTGAAAAGGTTTTGAATGGTGTAACAGGAGAAAATCCTCGCAGTTGCACGATTCGAAAATTGGTAGGAGAGGGTGGAAAGTAAGAAGGCAGAGAATATGAAAGGCGTTACAGTAAAAGGAATACAAGGGGTTGCAGCTAGGGGCCGAAGGGACGCTGCAAAGAACCTTCAGTAATGCCTACAGTGCACCGCGTGAGGTGCACTGACGGCACTATCCCCCTACGAAGAGTAAAGATATTAGTCTTACAATACTGTCATAGGACACAGACATTTCAACATGAACAAGAAAAACAAGGCATGAAGTAAATCATTATTATACAACAATACATGACGTAAATCTAAGCAATAAGTTGTAATGCCATATAAATACAAAGCGACTACAATTATTGGAAAAGGAAATCTGTAAAATAGAAAAAAAATGGAGTGCAAATACCTTTAAAGATTTTTTTTTTTTTTTACGTTTTAAAGTTCGATACTGATCTGTCATTTTCAAACCATTAACTGAACGAAATCGTGACTGGATGCAAACGAGGATAACACAAACTATTGCATAGGGAAACTGCGAAAACCCAGATCGCCAAAACAAAAGCTCCTTGATACACTGACAAAGAAAACATAGGAAAAGAATAAAATATGTATAAATTCTAATTCGACAGACTGGTCAATTTTAGCGAAACTCTCACTGGAAAAATTAACAGTTCGCTTAACCAGCGAGCAACGATGGGGGAGGTACACAGACAAGGATATTAAGAAAAATAAAAATTGGCAGGAAAACGTTAAAAACAAAGGTGGAAAAAGTACACACTAACATAAAAAATGAAACATTGAAGTAATAAGCAATAAAACTACCTTATATTAAGTAAGTTTGTAAAATAAAATTACATTATAGTAAAGAGCATGATAAAAAAAATATAGAAGACAACAAACCAAAACATTTAAACTGAACAGCAGTTAATTTACATCATAGAGTATCTACGCTCTTTATACACAGGGCAATTCGACTTTCCATTATTGACAACTAGATTAAAAATCTCAACTGCGTAATATATTATCCAGCAAAAACAGAACGATATATCTGCGTAAGTTACACAAACATGGAATGTGGTCCTGCAGAAAATATAGTCATATATCAGCCAAATACCAGTATTAAAGTGTAAAACATATAAAAATACTTCTTGACAAACGAAAGGGATACAACAAGAGCACAGGCCTATATGGGTATTAAGCTTTTATAAGTACGTATTTGCCCAAGTAATATAATTTTATCGTATTCAAATATATACCTACTTGCGATTTATCATTATTATGAGTCAGTGGTCTCACAATAACAATGGTCGTCAATGAAATTTTTCACGTATACAATAATTGTTCTAGACAATTCATTCCTAATATATAAAATATCATTACCAGACCTGTTTCCGTAGGTAAAACAAAACTTTATTGAAGCTTGAATCCAAACAAACTATGTATTTATTTTTTGTATATATCGTTTTGAAGCACGGGAAGGAGACAGTTTTATATAATATATATATATATATATATATATATATATATATATATATCTATATATATATATATAATATATATTATATATATATTATAGAGAGAGAGAGAGAGAGAGAGAGAGAGAGAGAGAGAGAGAGAGAGAGAGAGGTCGCTCCATTTCCCGACCAGTTTTCCCTGGTAATACAAGACTTTATTGAAACTTGAATCCTAACAAATTACGATATTTATCTATGTATCTACTGTTTTAAGGACGGGAAGGAGGACAGTGAGAGAGAGAGAGAGAGAGAGAGAGAGAGAGAGAGAGAGAGAGAGAGAGAGAGAGCTCTCACCTCCTTAACCATATTATTACAGTACATCTTTTTCTACCTGATGGCAGACTTTTGGGACAAGAGGTGTAACAACCTTGGAGATTCCCACGACGCAGCTGGTCACACACACAATTCGTCACTTGGCTGTCACAGAATAAAACCGTGTTAGGTAACCGTGCTCTAATTATCCTGTATCCGTTTTCGTCGCATGGGAAGCTCGTCTATTTTTCTATGCATATTTCCCCCAATTGTTACTTCGACCATAGCGTTGTTTTTCCACCCATCTATGCAGTGTTTTTGTTTTCAAATCGTTCTCAAGCGTCCCTAGGTTAATAGGATACCTTACTGAGGTAGCGTAGATGTTCCACGGAAATCACTGCATAAGCCATTTGAAGTTAGGAATTAAGAATCGCTAATGAATTTTAAACTATGATTATTATCATTGTAACTTCCGAAATTTTTAAGTCAAAACTGGAATGATTTATTAAATGTCAATATCGTTGAGTAATCACACCATATGCAGGATCAAAACCTAATAAAAACCACTGATAGAACCGCTTTCCTAATTTCTTTATGTATCAAACTGATTTCTGGCTCGCCCAATTCAAGAAATGTGCAAGTGTACCAGGCTACTGTAACTACTGGTATTGGGAAGATTTTCTGGCTTTACAAAGTCATCAGATGAGTTCAAATACAACTGTTTCAAACCTTCTGATGTTGCATACACTGACGAGCCATTATAATGTCATCAATCAATGAATACAAATATAATTGTTTCAAACTTTTTTTATACTGCATACACTGACGAACCATTACAAACTCAGATGAGTACAAATAGACTTGTTTTAAACTTTCTCATGTTGCATACAATAAAGCGTCAAAAACATCAACGGGGCAGACAAGGCGAGTTACTCTACTTTCAAAATTGACCGATAAAAATCTGACACCAAATAAAAAATAAAATTAAGCAGACCAGTTTGACAAAGCCCAGGTCAGAACTCCATCCAGCGCCTATACGTATATGAGGCTCACGTGATAAAAGAAAGCCAAGAGCATTAATCTCAATCCCTTGTGAAACTCGTATTTTATGAGAGGTTTCTCGCTAGTTCTATCTAATCGCATTCAAGGAGATTGTAACCGCTCGAATTATCATAATAAAACAGCACGCCCTATAGACTCCAAAATAAGGTATTTGTTTGTTTGTATGGTACTTTTACGTTGCATGGAACCAGTGCTTATTCAGCAACGGGACCAAAGACTTCCAAAATAAGGTATTAGCCGGTCCGCTGGTATGGTGGTTAGTGTCGTGGTATGCCATTCCCATGTCGCTGGTTCCAGTCTCTCCCGGGACGATGAAAAACCACTGTCTCTGTATCATGATCAGTTACAGCTGCCGTGTGGGGTCTGTGGTGGGAGATTGACACCAACATTCCTTGGAAGCTTGAATTTCAAGTCCATGGCCCCTTTAGTGTGCTTGTTCCATGTGAATAGGATTCCTCTACTGAATAATAATAATAACAATAATAATAATAATAATAATAATAATAATAATAATAATAATAATAACAGGGGACTGGATATGTTAGATGATAACAGTAATAGCAGCAGTAAAAATTCGAAAAGAATTAACAGGAACTAGGCGTTTATTTTTATCAGCTTTGAGAAGTTTTAGCTCATGAAAGTTGCTGGCAAAGTTGTACCCGTGGTTTATAAACAGTGTAAGTTGTCAACAGAGGGACTGCTAACCCATGCCACCCTTTGACTCCAAACATGTGGCTACGGATCGCATAATACTGCAACCAGATTATAATATCGACAATAGTAATATGCCCCCTGATATCAAAACTGAATGGAGGAACGAATTCGAACGTGTTCCAATATAGTTGTCTACGTAAACCAAACCTGTGGTGAATTCGCCGAGACAAATAATAATAATAATAATAATAATAATAATAATAATAATAATAATAATAATAATGTGAGTATGAAGAAACTGGAAAATGCAACTAAAAAGCCTGCGAGAATTGGGAAACAGACATTACGGAACAAAATTAAGAAATGGAAAAGCGAAAAGTGGGAAAAGTCTGAAACGTCAAATAAGGTGGAACTAAAACCTAATAGTGGGAAAAGTCAGAAAAATCAAACTAGGTGGAATTACAAATGTAATATGTATATGATCACACGAAGGCAAAAACCGAAGACAACAGTAATACCGAGGAATGTAATAAGAGTAAAAGGGGCGATGACAAAGTAATAAAATATTCAAGAAAAAAATTACAATATCGCAAATAAGCAAGTACAGCTTTGCCAAAACCAATGGGGCAAACCCTGCGACCCTCTCTCTCTCTCTCTCTCTCTCTCTCTCTCTCTCTCTCTCTCTCTCTCTCTCTCCCCTTCCCACTACTACCTCAGTCCTCATCCTACTCTTCCCAATGTCTTCCAAACAGAAAGGAAGGTCGAACGTGGGTCGTCCTTCCTGTAGAGGTCGTCGCACCCGTGTTCCTTCCTTGATTATGTACACACCGACAGACCTCTTGTATCCAGGTCCTGGGAAGCGAGTGGATGTGATTGCGTATTAGTAATACACAGACATGAAACTTTCGCAAACACACACAGGGCTATTGTTTATGCCCAGCCATGCAAAGTTACCTCCCGCTGTGCATAATCCATCTGTCACTTCATAACCATAATTTGATTTGATTTGTTTGTTTAAAGTTGGGACTGATGACTCGTCGCTGGAGGCGTTTGGTTCTCCAGTTTCTAGTTTTCCTTGCTGTATTGAGAAGTTAAAGCCTCAAACCGATCAATTTCTTACTCATAACTTAATGATCGACAAAAACAGTAATACGATAAAGAATAATATCTTTTACGAACTGCATGACATTCTTAACATCATTATTATTAATCAACTTGAAAATTCTTCTAGGGAAACGCAAGTATGATATTGCCTTTAAGGCTAATTCCTCTGTCTTTGGGTAATTAATTAATCAATTACCTCTCGATGCCTCACCTTCTGTCCAAGATTGAACTTGTGACTCATTTGAATAAGCAATGCTGCGTTTAGCGAAAGAATAAGTGATGCAAATCGGGAATTTCAGAGCTCGAAAGTAAATAAAACACCTGGTCCGCTGATAAAGTGGTTCGTGTCGTGGCATACCACTCAGAAGTGGCGGGTTCGCGTTTCCCCCACGGAGATGTAAAATCACCGACTCTGTATCATGATCAATTACTGCTGCAGTGTAGGGTCTGAGGTGGGAGGTTGAAACCATCATTCTTTGGGAGCTTGAATTTCAAGTGAATGGCCCCTTTGGTGTGCTTGTTCCATGTGAATAGGTTTCATCTACTGAAGAAATAATAATAATCAAACCGAGTAACGGAGTTGAGTTGAATACGTGTATAGAATTTAGGCCAAAGGCCAAGCACTGGGAACTATGAGGTTATTCAGCGCTGAAATGGAAATTCACGGTAAAAGGTCTGAGAGGTGTAACAGGAGGAAAACCTCAAAGCAGCAGCACTATGAATCAACTGTTAGGAGAGGATGGAAAGTACGATGAAGAAAGAGAACATAAAAAGGAGGTACAAGTGATTCCAGCTTGGGGCCGAAGGCACGCTGCAAAGAACCTTAAGTAATGCCTACAGTGCACCGCATGAGTTCCTCTACCGGCACTGCACCCCCCTACGGAGAATCGAGTCATGGAAGGGCAGCTCATCTCCAGAGCCAATAGCCAAGAGCACACGCAATACTATGGCTGTATTTCAAGGGAATAATATCCTCCCTTGGAGTGACTCCAATAACATTAACATCTCGGGCCCTCAGGGTTATGCATGGGTCCACTTACCCTGGGCTTACAGACGTTGCACCCTGCACCCTGACCTTGCACTTAGCAGCTAATGGAGGACACTGGCCGACCCAGGAAGGAACCAACAGAGCAGAGCTGTTGTGTGTCCTTCGACAATGACGAATACAAATGATCAACATTTGCCTTTACCTCAAAAAACATATGCTCATCACGCCACAGATATAAATAACTGTTGTATATCTGTTTCCTAATTAGCTACCGATTTCGCTTGGACGTTTTGCTGTTTATCCCTACTTAGACGACGGTAGTCAATTCAACGGAAAATTTCCATAATCTCTATTGAGTTGTGTTTACCAACTCGCAACAGGCATCCTCCCCAAAAAATATGATCAACAAATAGGACACTGTAACAAGTTTTCCTTTCTAGGATATTTATAAACGTATTATGCTGCACAAGACATAATAAACGCATTTCAACAGGCATATTATGTGTAATTCTCTACAATGATTTCTTCGGAAGACTTAAAAGAGATGATTTTATCAGCAATGACTAACAGACCACAATAGGTCATATTGTTCACATATTACTCAACTGCACGAGGGCTTTACTTTCTCGTCTTTTGGCTTGTCTCCTTCCTTTTTACTCATCCTTCCACGAAATCAGTTCCTCATACTCCCCCTCCACAACTTCCTCCCCTTCCTCCTCCTCTCAGCAACCCCCCCCCTCCCCCCCGGGCCACTCTATTGCCCGCTCTAGCCAATATAGCTGATTCGGTCATTACCTGGGGGATCTTCCGAAAATCACTGGCTTCCGTACCAGGATCTTCTTTTTCTTTTCCTTCTTTCCTTTCTTCCTTCTCGCTCTGAGCGAAAGCATGAAACGAGTCTCTTCCTACGACGAAAAGCAAGAAGAATAATAATAAGAACAATCAGTTCAACATCATTAGCGCCTAAGGTGCGGGCTAGAATAAACACAGCTCGTTACTTACATTCGAACGTTCGAATGATCGGGAAAAAGCTGAAAGCTTAACCAGTCAGGAAATGAGAAGGATTACATATACCTAGTTATTCGGTCGCAGGCCAGACATTTATTTCTGAAAAACGACCGAACGAATATGAAATAACAAGGCGAGGCAAAGAGCGGATGGGGAAGACGGAGGGAAGAAGAGGTGAAGGGGGAGGCGGGGTGGCAGATAAAGACAGACAGAGGAGGGGAGGGGAGATAAAGACATAAGAGGGGGCGAAGGGGTGAGAGGAGGGGGGGAGGAGTCTTGACACCGGAACAGCCAGACCCCGCAAGGCCATATGTGCGCCGATGTACGTATATACCATCACTTCCCTGTATGTAGAGATTCGCCCGTCCCAAAAACACACGTGGGCCCAGGGCTGAATGTGTCAATGTGTCTGCGCTGTCTGCTAGAACTGATTTCTTCACGTTTTCAATGCCTGAATTATCAACTTATGCCGTCAACGAAACCCAGCAATGCCTATCTATTGCAATGCCTCTACTAAGTTTGTATATTCCACGTATATTATGATTATTATTACAACATACTATATAAAAGCACAGGTAAACGGACAGAAGGAAAATACTTAATCAAAACCCAGGCAAAGTGCATCTACTGTAATGCCTCTACTTTGTATATTCCCTGTATATGGCCCTGAGCTGCAATAAAGTTTATTATTATTATTATTAATATATAGAGATATATGGATACAAGAAAAACATTACATAACGTAGCGATAGCGGGAAAGAAATACCTAACAGGGAAACCCCAGTAGGCTGGTGGGAGTCACATGGTGTCCACAGATAAGGAACTCGCTCAGCATAATGCAACATGACGATTTTCTAGAGTATTGCGTCATATGTAGCCCCTGGATTGCTATTACGGCTGAATTAAAGACTTGCTTGCATCGCGATTGCTCGCGCAATTGTGCAATTCCTTTGCCAAGACGCCTTCCGTGGGAAACTCGTACACAAAGTGAGGGAAAGATTTATAATAATAATAATAATAATAATAATAATAATAATAATAATAATAATAATAATAATAATAATATACAATCTTGAAGCCCAGTCGAATAGGACGACTGAGATAGAAAAAAACAATAATAATAATAATATAATAATAATAATAATAATAATAATAATAATAATAATAATAATAGAGACTGAAGTAGCTCTCCAGGGGTCATGCAGAAGAGTGTGATCCTAGAAACGGTGCACACAGTAAGAAAAGTGATGGAATCCTAAGGAGGCAGGATGCAACCCGGGAACCCACACTATAAATACCACCAGTCGAATTGGAGGACTGTGATACACCGAAAAAAAAAAAAAATAATAATAATAATAACGGGCAGAGTTTTCCGTGTAGAAAATGATGACAATGATTGCAGGTTCCACAATAATATAGTATGTGAGTATATGGTCTTCAATGGATATTAAAAATTTTCGAACCAAGTACAAGGTTCGAAAGCTTTTAATATCCATTAAAGACCATATACTCACACACTATATAATTGTGGACCTGCAACCAATAATAATAATAATATGCAACCCGGATCCCCACTCTATAAAAATCACCCAATCGAATAGGACGACTGAGATAGACCAAATAAAATAATAATAATAATAATAATAATAATAATAATAATAATAATAATAATAATAATAATAATAATAATAATAATAATAATAATAATAATAATAATATGAGGAGTGGGTTAGGTCGTCAATAGACTTAAGTCAAGTTAAGCAACATTGGGGCTGGTCAGTCGTTGGATGGGTGACCGCTCTCCTCCGGCGTTGATTCCTTGGGAAAGGATCTTTACCATAATTTCCTCAGTCTACTCAGCTGTAAATGAGTACCTATCCCTGATGGGGTAGGGTCCAGCTATGGGTTAAATAGCAAAACTCAGCAATGATGGAAAGAAATGATGGAATAAACGACAACGACGTAAATGGAACCTCTGGCAACAGAGGAGCTTCGTCCGGCAACCAGGTATTCAACCCAATTGTAGGGGAAGACGGTCAGGTACTTGGAGGTCGTCATCCAGCAACTGATCACCACAACGACAGTAATCAACAGCCTGAGATTGGAGCTACAGAGGCAAAAAGGAAGAAATGGACAAGAGAAGAAAATAAGGAAATATGGAGATGCTACATCAGAAGCAACCCGGACGGAGAGAGGATATAGAAGAAGATTGGTCAACATCTGGAATGAGAGGAATAACACCCCCCAAACAGAGCAGAGGCTGGCAGACCAAGTAAGGAACATAAAGAAAAAGAACTGGCTCTCCCCAACAGAAAGAGAAGAACTGGAAAGGGAAATGTCACACGACAACGAATTACACGAAGACGAACTGAGAGACGATGCCACAGAAGACGACAGGGAGGATGAGGTATCAAACAACGACACACGAAGAAACACCGACGAAGTAACAGAGAGGACGGAATGGGTAGAAAAGATTAGACAATGGATGGAGCCAGATACAGAGAGAACAAAGATCCCTCCATGAAAGCCTACAAACACCAAGAAATTAAGGGAGAAACAAGTGAGGTCAATGAAATAATGGGCCTAATACACACCACCAATATCACAGAAACAAATAACTTGACATATGCAGGAGCAAGATTAGTAGCAGAAACTGATGGGGATTCGAACACCAACACCACCGTCACAACAAAAACCCCCCCAACCCAACAGAAACCAAAAACAGCAACCTCCTTGGAAAAGGCGCTGGAAAAGCAAATCATGGTGATGAGATCTGACTTGAGTAAACTGAAAGAGATGGCAGAAAAAAGGCTAAGAAGCAAGAAAACAAGGGAGGAACTCAACGAGAAATACAAAGTACAAGAGAGGGGACTAAACAACACAATAGAAGATGTAAAACAGAGGCTTAAGACCAAAGCACATAAGATCCAACGGTACATGAACAGGAATAAAGGATACAACAGAACAAACTATTCGGAACCAACCAGAAAAGACTATACAGCCAACTAAGAGGTGAAGACAACCACCCAGAAATTCCTGAAGCCGAACAAGTAAGAGACTCTGGGAAACATAGGAGCAATCCGGTATCACACAACAAACATGCAACATGGCTCCAGGAAGAATCAAGGAAGGAAGAAAACAGGGAGAATAAAAACAAAGATTCACAGAGATCACGACAGACCACAGACACCAACTAAAGAAAATGCCAAACTGGAAAGCCCCAGGTCCCGATGAAGACCATGGATACTGGCTCAAAAACTTCAAGGCCCTACACACGAATAGCAGAACAACTCCAGCATTGTATCTCAAATCACCAAGCACCCAAATGGATGACCACAGGAAGAACATCCTTAGTACAAAAAGACAAGAGTAAGGGAAATATAGCCATAACTACAGGCCTATCACCTGCCTACCAATAATGTGGAAGTTACTAACAGGTATCATCAGTGAAAGGCTATACAGCTACCTAGAGGAGACAAACACCATCCACCAAGAAAGGCTGCAGAAGGAAGTGTAGGGGCACAAAAGACCAGCTCCTCATAGACAAAATGGTAATGAAGAACAGTAGGAGAAGGGAAACCAACCTAAGCATGGCATGGATAGACTATAAGAAAGCCTTCGACATGATACCACACACATGGCTAATAGAATGCCTGAAAAATATATGGGGCAGAGGAAAATACCATCAGCTTCCTCAAAAATACAATGCGCAACTGGAATACAATACTTACAAGCTCTGGAATAAGACTAGCAGAGGTTAAGTATCAGGAGAGGGATCTTCCAGGGCGACTCAGCAATGATGGAAAGAAATGATGGATAAACGACAACGACGTAAATGGAACCTCTGGCAACAGAGGAGCTTCGTCCGGCAACCAGGTATTCAACCCCCACTACTCTTCGTAGTAGCCATGATTCCCATGACAAAAGTACTACAGAAGATGGATGCCGGGTACCAACTCAAGAAAAGAGGCAACAAAATCAACCATCTGATGTTCATGGACGACATCAAGCTGTATGGTAAGAGCATCAAGGAAATAGATACCCTAATCCAGACTGTAAGGATTGTATCTGGGGACATCAGGATGGAGTTTGGAATAGAAAATCATGCGCCTTAGTTCAAACATACAAAAAGGCAAAGTAACGAGAACTGAAAGGGATTAAAGCTACCAGATGGAGCAACATCAAAACACATAGATGAGAACAGGATACAAATACCTGGGGAATAATGAAGGAAGGAGATATAAAATAAAACACCAAGAGATGAAGGACACGATCAGGGAAAGAATATATGCAGAGACTCAAGGCGATACTCAAGTCAAAACTCAATGCGGAAATATGATAAAAGCCATAAACACATGGGCAGTGCCAGTAATCAGATACAGCGCAGGAATAGTGGAATGGACGAAGGCAGAACTCCGCAGCATAGATCAGAAAACCAGGAAACAAATGACAAACACAAAGCACTACACCCAAGATCAAATACGGACAGACTATACATAACACGAAAGGAAGGAGGGAGAGAGGACTACTAAGTATAGAGGACTGCGTCAACATCGAAAACAGAGCACTGGGGCAATATCTGAAAACCAGTGAAGACGAGTTGGCTAAAGAGGCATGGGAAGAAGGACTAATAAAAGTAGACGAAAGACCCAGAAATATACAGAGACAGGAGAAAGACAGAAAGAACAGAGGACGGCACAACAAACCAATGCCACGGACAATACATGAGACAGACTAAAGAAAAGCCAGCGATGACAATTGGCAATGGCTACAGAGGGGGAGAGCTAAAGAAGGAAACTGAAGGAATGATAAACAGCGGCACAAGATCAGGCCCTAAGAACCAGATATGTTCAAAGTATGATAGATGGAAATAACATCTCTCATATGTAGGAAGTGCAATACGAAAAATGAAACCATAAACCACATAGCAAGTGAATGCCCGGCACTTGCACAGAACCAGTACAAAAAGAGGCATGATTCAGTGGCAAAAGCCCTCCACTGGAGCCTGTGCAAGAAACATCAGCTACCTTGCAGTAATAAGTGGTACGAGCACCAACCTGAAGGAGTGATAGAAAACGATCAGGCAAAGATCCTCTGGGACTATGGTATCAGAACGGATAGGGTGATACGTTGCAAACCAGACCAGACGTGACGTTGATTGACAAAGTCAAGAAGAAGTATCACTCATTGATGTCGCAATACCATGGGACACCAGAGTTGAAGAGAAAGAGAGGGAAAAATAAAAAAGGATAAGTATCAAGATCTGAAAATAGAAATAAGAAGGATATGGTATATGCCAGTGGAAATCGTACCCATAATCATAGGAGCACTAGGCACGATCCCAAGATCCCTGAAAAGGAATCTGGAAAAACTAGAGGCTGAAGTAGCTCCGGGCCTCATGCAGAGGAGTGTGATCCTAGAAACGGCACACATAGTAAGAAAAGTGATGGACTCCTAAGGAGGCAGGATGCAACCCGGAACCCACACTATAAATACCACCAGTCGAATTGGAGGACTGTGATAGAGCAAAAAAAAAAAAAAAAAAAAAAAAAAAAAAAAAAAAAAAAAAAAAAAAAAAAAAAAAAAAAATAATAATAATAATAATAAAATAATAATAATAATAATAATAATAATAATAATAATTCCCAACTCACAATATAAAAACAGACGCAGTCTACGTGCCCGTCTTCTAACATGTACATCGTATAGTCAAAAAGGAAAATGTGATGATGTCAAGCCTAAACGAATGCGATCATCTCCCTCTGTTGTCATATCTGCCACACTTTGTTCACGAAGTCTTGGCAAGGTGTGATTTAACGTATATACAGCCTCGCCCTCCTTCACTACATCGGAAACGTTTAAAGGAAGTGCATAACGAATACTTAAAACTCGTCAGGAGAGACCTTAAAGACCTTACAGCTCGTTCGGGTTCCCTCAGGTCCCTCAGTGTGAAGCACCTCGAATGTCTACCAGAGAATTGCTAATGCATCTTCCGTTATATTTTGCATCTTCCAATCTTGGATGGTCTGGGATGCAGAGAGAGAGAGAGAGAGAGAGAGAGAGAGAGAGAGAGAGAGAAGAGAGAGAGAGAGAGAGAGAGGTACGATGCTAACAAGAAATGATTTTTCGAAAGTTGCCAGAGCGAACGTTATCACTATCAGCAACCTTGAGTTGGGTCAGGCTGAATAAAGCTCCAGTCGCCTGGATGAATGAGAGGGATGCTTCAATTCCGAAGCTGGGAGAGGAAAAAGGGTTGATAAACAGGGCGGAACGCGAAAGAATGGTACACACTCACCAGGATATGTGGACGGCAGAAAGCTGCCTCTGCAACGACGTCTCCTGACCTTTTTGTTTTACGTAGATAACTACTAAGTGCAAAGGTTACGTTTAAAACTGCTGCCTAGGAAAACAGCCGCCTTCACACTATATATATATATATATATATATATATATATATATCATATATATATATATATATATCACTATAAAACTCCTTCTTGCATTCAGCTTGATAAGAGTGGTGGAAGTGAGTCCACCGAAACATAGTATTTAGGCTTTAAACCAGAGTGTTTAATGGACTTTTATACTTGATATATATATATATATATATATATATATATATATATATATACATACATATATATATATATATATATATATATATATATATAATACCAGAAAATGCATTTGTACAAGTAGATGTATATGTATGTTCTGTATATGTTGTATAATTTATAAGTATATAATTAGTACATAAATTCATTTTCAAACTACGTATAACAAAAACTATTGCCCCAACATTTATTTATTTATTTTTCGGGGGGGGGGGGGGGGGGGGGAAATGGGGGGGGGGGGGAAATAGGTATAAAGCAAGGACCCCAGTTACCCGTCACACTAGTCTTTGCACGAGAGGTAACGGTGTAAATCAAGTAGCTTCCTCAAAATAATGAACGTCAAGTATTTAACCACTTATGTCTAAACAATGAATCATAAACAAAATTAGCAGTAATAAATGAATAAATCTGTACGGTTCCACATATCACCATCAAAAATAAGCCCGAACAACTGTTCAGCAGCATTATGGCAGACAAATTTGTTTTTGATTTACATATAATGCCTACAGTGCATCGCATGAGGTCCACATCCTTAGACCGAAAAAAAAAAAGCTATAGAGAAAGAATGTAAGTTCGGCATTACCATATTTAAAAAAATCAAACCACAATCAAAACATTTTACTTGACAAATTCCCATCACCATGAACACAATTCCTTGTGTACTCCCTATATCTAATATCGACTGACACGACATGATTAGGTTCGTCGTGGTCAACACAAACGGTCGACAGCCAAGGAAACGAGAGCTCAGTCTTATCTCAGCCATATTTCACAGCATCTCAGCCATTCTCCCGCCCACAGACAGCGTCTTCTGTTGTCCTTTTAAGGTTACAAATTAAATCTAGCTTACTTTTACACAGAGAGAGAGAGAGAGAGAGAGAGAGAAGAGTATTCTAATATCCTTTAAAGTTACTTTTACAGGAAGAGAGAGAGAGAGAGAGAGAGAGAGAGAGAGAGTCCTCACGCTTCTTTGGCAGGTAAAGAAAAATCACAAAAACAATTACAAAAACACCGACGACAGAATAATATAATCTGGAGAACGACAGCACGTGAAGATGCCTGAAGAGAGCGTGCCCAAGAGTTTAAAAGGACGCGAGAGGGGTATACTATAGGGTAAGGGGCATCTTACGGCGGAGGGAAGGGAAAATGACTCTTGAATCCTTGGAGGGTGGGAGGAGGAGGGAGGAGGAAGACTCGCTCATTCCGACATCCATCTCAAGCAGGCATTTCATGCCACCCTCGCACCCACGCACCAAATTACTCATGCAAGCAGCAGCAAGCAAGCAAGCAGGCACAGCAGAGGAGGCAGCGAGCGACAGCAGCAGAAGCAGAAGCACCGCCCTCAATCATCAGACACATTATTAAACACATTGAAAGGTATGAGGCTTGACGGGGCATGCGGGCATGTGTGCGCACGATCGCGAATAAAAACGCCAATTCCTTGTCGATGACCCACATCATCAAGAGGCTGCTACTAAATGGGATGAAATGGATGAAATGTCGAGGAAAGTTGGCCGTAACTCTGGCCCTCACAAAAGCAGTGCCACGTCTCCTCTGCGCAGGCGCCGCGGCACCGCTGGCGATAAGGCTCACTAGATTTGCACTGCGCTGATGATAATACTCGCTGAAGTTTCATTGCACTAATGATAATACTAAATTTGGAATGCACTGATGATAACACTAACTAAATCTGCACTGCGCTAATGATAATATATACTAAATTTGCATTGCACTGATGATAATACTAACTAAATTTCCACTGCACTAATGATAATACTAAATTTGCACTGTGCTAATGATAATACTAACCAAATTTGCATTGCGCGGATGATATCACTGTATCGTCCAATCGTACTGCACTGATGATAATACTAACTAAATTTCCACTGCACTGATGATACTGATACCTAAAATTGCACTGCAGTGATAATAAATGAATTTATATTGCACTGATGATACTACTAACTAAATTTGCACTGCACTGGTGATAATGCTACGTTTGCACTGAGGTTAGATCTAATCATTCTTTCCATACCACTCCAGTATTTCGTGGGGACTCCCATGGCGAATTACCTGTGGACTTTTGCCCACAATGAATAAAAGGAAGCAGCCTGGAAACACCTGGAAGAACCTGGAAGGAACCTATATAGAGGCCAACCAATTCAAAAATGAAACGAGAGTTAGGAAAGGAGAAGTTAAAAGTTCAGTATATCTTACTAATTTAACCAGACCACTGAGTTGATTACCAGCTGTCCTAAGGCTGCTCCGAAGGATTATTTTCTTTTTTTACTCACGGGGCTAGAAACCAACTGGTGACTTAGCAACGGGACCTACAGCATATTGTGGGATCCGAACCAAACTGTATCGAGAAATAAATTTCTAATCACCAGAAATAAATTCCTCCGATTCCCAATTGACGGGAGCAGGGAGCGAACTCGGGCTACCAGATTGGTATGCGCGCATGCAACCGACTCGTCCAACGAGGAACTAGTGAAGAAGAAGTGAATAGGTTGTTCCTTATTTCTGGCCAAAAGCCGAACGACTGCCAATGTAGTGAACAATTCACGTTCACTGATAGACCTAACAGTTCATAAGTAAAAGAAAAGGCAATAAAATAATACAGCAATAAAATAATACAAAGTAAAATCTTATAAGCTTATTATTATGAACATTTCTAATACATCCTTTTATATCAACGCCCATGTCCTTTGAATTTGCGACGTCATTAGATACATCATTCCATCAACCCCTTCATAGTCTGAATTCAATTCTTTGTATCTTAAACCGACGAAAGTTGCAGGTGCAAGGGACTTAAAAAAAAATAAAAATAAACGAAGGGTGCTAATATATTTCCCCATTTCCTGACAGCGTAAAAACCACGCTAACAGGAAGAGACACAATTACAGAATAAGAAACAGAGGAAATGAAGAATTATCTAAACTTTTATTGCTGTCTTAAATCTCTACTTAATATATATGATATATATATATATATATATATATATATATATATATATATATATATATATATATATATATATATATATATATATACACGTACTAAGCTACAAATGTCCTTTAATATTTAATTCGCTCTACCTCGGAATTAATATATTTTCATACATGTTAACTGAAGGGGAATATTTAGTGATAATTAATTTCGTCGGCTCCCGGGCGCGAAGCTATATATATAATATATATATATATATATATATATATATATATATATATATATATATATATATATATATATATACACACCGATATACACAGAATAAGGACTGATACCTTTTACAGATGGATTAAGACAACACCAGTAATTCTGAGATGTGGCTTTAATTTAAACAGCTGTCAATTGACTGTCGATGGTCGCAGCCAGCTAGGGCAGAAGGAGAGAGAGAGAGAGAGAGAGAGAGAAGAGAGAGAACGCCAAACGTAAGTGCTCACTGCCTCATCAAAATGTAGAACGTCCATTAAAACGGGAAGGCCTCGACTTGGTAAATAACGCAAAAGATTTCCCCTCTCTCTCTCTCTCTCTCTCTCTCTCTCACACACACAGAAATATCCTTCCAATCCACCTACCAACAACATCCCAAATTCTACTCTCAGTCGGTCTCCTGTCTACACCAAAACTTCGACTGCAAGCGAAGGTGTGTGTGTGTGTGTGTGTGTGGTGTGTGTGTGTGTGTGTGTGTGTGTGGTGTGTGTGGTTGCAGGGAAAGGTCAAAATGGCCTGGGACTGGGTCAAAGGTCGCATGGGAGTGGGGAATATTGGCTAAGGGAAGGAACATTGAGAGAGAGAGAGAGAGAGAGAGAGAGAGAGAGAGAGAGAGAGAGAGAGAGAATTTCCCAGCAGGTGACGTGTGGAAAGTGTGGGAAAACGGGAGAGGGGAGGGGGAAGGGGAAAGATGGCCAGTGTTCACTGGACGACATAAAATATAAAGTGTCATGGGATAGGAGACGAAATAAATAAATCCTTCCAAGGGTGATTAATCCAGTCGAGATGACCATGCAAAAAAGATTCTAGGGAATCCTCTCTCTCTCTCTCTCTCTCTCTCTCTCTCTCTCTTCTCTCTCTCTCGTAGGACTACCAATCCCTAAAATCCATGGGACATTTAAAGCCAAACATAACAACCAGCGAATGTTCTTCAAGACCAACACAATGGATTAATCGACTCAATACCGTACGTAACCATAAATACTATAAAACTTTTATGCACAGATTTTTAACAATAAACCCCTGTAACCTTTACCATAAGGGTAATCACGATGAGAGCGGTGCATCACAACAAAAAATTTACCATTAAACTAATCATGATTATAATACGACATCAAGTCAACACTGCAGTTACGGTTCAGCACATTTCAATTTGCGGATGTAAATAACTCATTCCACACAGGCTATTACATCATCACTCATTCATTTCCTCTTTGTGAACCATCTGAAAGCAAAAAATTTAATTTTAAAAAATCGGAATTAAATCGAACGAATCGTTTTATTTAATTTATAAACAAATGTTTTTATTGTATTCAGTTCTGTAAACCACCTGAAAGCAAAAATATAATTCAAAAGTCGAAATTATATCAGACGAATCGTTTCATTAAATGTATAAACGAATGTATTTTATTGTATTCCTTTCTGTAAATCACCTGAAAGCAAAACTATCATTTTTAAAAATTGAAATTAAATCAAACGAGTCATTTTATTAAATCTATAAACAAATGATTTTATTGTATTCCTTTTTGTAAACAACCTGAAAGCAAAAATGTAGCTCAAAAAATCTAAATTAAATCAAACGAATCGTTTTATTAAATTTATAAGAAAAAAGTTTTAATGAACAACATCAACTGCAGTGGACGATTACAATGAACTAAAATACAAAGAGGAAGTCTCAGAAAATTAATGTATTGAACATTTAGCCTCCTGATACCTGTCGCTTTTCCTTCCTTCGTTCGTAACGGGTTAATACACCCTTCACCTTCATCCTGACTGCGGTTTTCGATTAAGCATTTCATTTTCAAGAAATTTCGAATAGCGTCACTGCTTTCCAAATACAGAGAGAGAGAGAGAGAGAGAGAGAGAGAGAGAGAGAGAGAGAGAGAGAGAGAGAGAGAGAGAGAGAGAGAGAGAGAATAGGTTACCATACTTTTGCCATGTCTAATCATTTTACTCAAAATTATCACAATATTATAGCACAATTTCATATCACGAATTATGCTGTGTGTGTGAGAGAGAGAGAGAGAGAGAGAGAAGAGAGAGAGAGAGAGAGAGAGAGAGAGAGAGAATTTGTTCCCACAATCACCTTGTCTAATCATTTTACTCTAAAACCTAAAATTGTCACAATATTATTGCACAATTTCATAGTACGGATTATACTATGAGAAACAATAAGTGTTATTTATACGCCATGTAGCAATTTTCACTTTAACGCAGTCCAATTAAATAATCAGATATAAATTAAATGACAGCGAGCAATGAACAGACTGCTAGTTATCAAAAAAATAACTTGAAACAGTAATATCATGGCTAACTTTAACCTTAAATTAAATATAAACTACTGAGGTTAGAGGGCTGCAATTTGGTACGTTTGATGATTGGAGGGTAGATAATCAACATAACAATTTGCAGCCCTCTAGCCTCTGTAGTTTTTAAGATCTGAGGGCGGAAAGAAAACGTGCGGACGGAAGGCAAAAGAAAACTGAAAAGGAACAAGAACAGCTCGTTGCAGGACACCAGATGTGACTTTGGCTGGTTTGGAAAATGCTCCATTAGCTGATACCTGAAGCGTTCGATCTGAGTGGAAACTGTGCATCCAACTTCCAACGTGTCCATCTATCCGTTAACTTTTGAGCTTAGTGCATAGCATGAAGTGGCCAACTGTGTCAAAAAGCTTGGCGCAGTCAACATAAATAGTTTAGAGAAATAAAGAGGGAATGCTTTTGTTCCAACCAATCAGACAAAGTAGTACGGCTTTTATGATAAGACTTAGCATCTGCACTTCTAAAATATTTCCTTTTTTTTTTTTTTTTTTTTTTCCTCTCTGGATTTTGGTCTAATGACGTGAGGTACAAAAATGTTTCCAATAATGCTTCTGAAGAAGAACTGAATATCACTCCCTAAATATACCACACTGGCTCCTCAGATCCTCAACGCAACGGTCAAATACTAGCCAACTGGCTCTTAGTTCCGCCATGCATTTCCAGGGACCAAAAAACTTTCGCGACGGCCCCTGGCGGCACGGCCGACCCACCCACCCAACCACACACACACACACACACACACGTTTCTAGACACTAAATATATTCATTACTCAACTTAGTGACTGTAGGTGGAAAAATCATCCACACACAACACACACACACTATATATATATATATATATATATATATATATATATATATATATATATATATTTTTGACTCACACAACTCAGGATCGAACCCAGCAGGCCTTTCAATTGAAAGACGAGACCGCGGCCAACCACGCCACATAATCGAAAGACCTGGGTTCTATCCTGATGTGAGCCGGAGATTTATATCTGTTCCACTTTGTGATTGTGAGTTTGGTTATTTCTATATACATAACTAATATATATATTATATAATATATTATATATATATATATTAATATATATTATATATATATACACACGCATACGAGTATACACACTTGTGTACAAGATATGACACAGCGGACTAGATTGCCTAATGGAGGAGTACAATGGCAAACCTACCCCCAACATAAGCTTGCAAGATTCTTGGGAGAAGCAGAGACGTGCCTGAGAATAATGATCTACGTCTTTAAGTGCCAAATCTGCTGTTGGTCCACTCCGATTGTCCTCTGCAATATCATAGTATACTGGGCCGAGCCAATGTTCACGGCACTTGAACAAATAATATGATTGCCCGTAACCAGCCACGGGGCACCTCCTCGCCTTTGATGGCCACGTTTTCTCTTCTGCAATCCTATGGACACATTCACGTGGACTTACTTAAAAGCGGAAAATTTAACCTGTACAATTGAGGCCTTTTACTCTACCGTCATCACACCTATTAAACAAATATACAAATCGTGATATGCAAATCAATTATGTGACCCACAAATACTCGTTTACATATCAAATATGTGCCCACTAATGTACAAATCTAGTATGTGGCCCACAAATATACAAATCAATTATGTGGTCCGCTAAGGCATAAATCAAGTATGTGGCCCATAAATATACAAATCAATTGAGTGGTCCACAAATATACAAATCAATTTTGTGGCCCACTAATATACAAATCAAATATGTGTCCACAAATATACAAACCAAGTATGTGTCCACAAATATACAAATCAATTATGTGGCCCACTAATAAACAAATCAAATGTGTCCACAAATATACAAACCAAGTATGTGTCCACAAATATACAAATCATTTATGTGTGCACGAGTATACAAGTCAATTACGTGGCTCACTAATATACAAACCAATTATCTGACTCATTAATATGCAAACCAACATTATGTGCATAAATATACTACAATTCGAGTATGCGTCTACAAAATCAACTTTGTATCCACAAACATTCAGATCAACAATTTGTCCAAATATACAAATAAGCAGCCTCTCACGGAGAAGAGCCTTTGGCAAAGACTGCTAACACGGCCAGGTTCATCCTCTGTAGAGTCTATAGATGCTTTGTCAAAAAGAAATACCAGTTTATATGAAAATTCACGTAGGTACCAACACACCCACAGGGTACCCGCAAACATTCACAACAAGCTGCGTTCCATGAAGACTTCTGCAAAGCACAGAATGGTCACTGACTTACTGACAACTAAAGAACGTCTCTAACTTGAAGCATAAAAATAGAGGAATAAAATAAATTATAAAAAGAACTCCGGAGGCCACTTTAACGCATTAAACCGCATGAGAAGTCACGTAACTCCATTCCCCAAAGGCGTCTAGCCTAATATCAGCTATCTTTGCCATGAGCCACCGATGCTATAATCTTTCACATTGAATATTCAACATGAAATCTTCAAAACCCCACAAAACAAAGCACCCAAGAGCATCCTTTAACAGAGGCATCGCCGATAATCATTACAATAATACAAGTAATATCAATATCAGTGATAACAGTAATCCACTTTTAATCAAATAAAAAAATGGCTTTATCACGAACCACAAAGAGCAAAACAGAGCACAGAGCACCCAAGAGAATCAATCCTGTAACAAGCGACATCACCAACCATCACTACAATAATAAAAGTAACATTAATATCGCTGATAACAGTAATCCAATGATTCTTTTGATAAATAAAAAAAAAATGGCTTGCATATGAAAGCCCATGTCGACACCTCACTTTCGTAAATCATTGCGTCATATGTCGACAGACAGACCACCATCACTCGACGCAAGCGCTTGCTTGCTATACAATGTTCTGATATAAAAAAAGTTTTATTTTTCTTTTCTACTCGTCTTACGACCAAGTCAATTCCATTACTTACATGAAGATAACTTCTATTTCTCGACAAGGCTTTACCGTATCAGGAGGACATATGGACGTGCTTTCGATAACTCAAAGTATGTTTAATTATCATTATTATTCAGAAGACGGAACCTGTTCATAAGGAACAAGCCCACCACAGGAGCCACTGACTTCAAATTCAACCTTCCTAAGAATGTGATGTTTATTAGGAAGAAAAAAGAGGAGGTAAAGGGTAAAACATAAAAGAAGACATCCCACTTATCAAAACAAGAAATTATAAACTAATAAATACATAAAACTGTATCAAAATGCAAGGAGAACAGTATTCGAGTAATAACGCATTGGATGTTCGCTAGAATTTTTCATTTATATTTATTTTTTTCGTTTTGTAAGGACCTCTGGAACTGAGAAGTACTGAGGATACGTATTGGGCAATACTAGATTCTTGAAGACTCAAAATCCCTTATTAGCCTGGTGAACACAGCAGCAGTGACAGCATGAACCATTTGCATAATATGTAATGCCCTCACTGCAAATACAAGAACACGACATTTAAATGGCGAGCAACCTCACAAGCAGAGAGAGAGAGAGAGTATCTCTCTTCGGACAAACATCTTCGAACGCACCAAGACCACGAGAGCTGGCTGTGCTTCTGCGCCATCATGCAGATCCGATATAGCGGGGTCGCTGCAAGTCTTACGTAGCAATTGAGAATTTCATCAGTGGCCAATTCGCAGACAATCTCGAATCATCACAATCACTCAGCCGTCGTCCGCCACCCTGTGCTGCCTTTCCTTTTCTGTTTCAACTCCTTTATGTCAACTCCGTTACGTCTCAGAGTTATTTTGGTCGAGTCTTCGGGCTCGTCAGTTAAATGACTGACTACTAAATGAGTGGTTTTTTTCGGTGGAATGCGTATTATTTGAACGCTGTGCTTATAATTATTATTATTATAATCTTTGAAGCATGTTGGTTTCTTATTTAGGAATCCTTTTTTTACCTCTCTCTCTCTCTCTATATATATATATATATATATATATATATATATATATATGTGTGTGTGTGTGTGTGTGTGTGTGTATTTTAATATATATATACTATATATATATATATATATATATATATATATATATATGTATATATATACAGACAGAATGAGCCAGGACCCACGACTTCTATTCAGTATCTGGGCGAAGAATGCATTTCGCAATCTGGATACGACTGAAATGTTATTATTACTCCTGTGAATTCAGCCTGACCATTGCCTTGACCAGATAACCGACTTGACAAGTAGTCACTGAAAGGTCGCGAACATTATTGCAAAAGTCACACAAGTCGCACGGAATCGAGCACGAGTCCCACGGAGCAGCAGATCAGAACAGACTGGTAGAGGAGAAAAAAAAAGGGGATCCTACCTCCAGCTTACTCGGGACGCATGCTTGCAAGATTTCCCCCTGATGCATAAGTTGCAAACATCATATTCCTAACATAACGTGGAGAGAGTGGTCTTCGTAATTAACACTCTTAATTAGTACTACTAATACTATCAAGGATCAAATCAAAAGGACACAAATTAAACACGTTCATATATATTATCAGTTATATAAGCGGAAACACAAAATAATGGAGCTGAAATATAGCCTCTAAATTCAGTGCAACAAATGAATGGAAACGTTCTCAAATCTAAAACCACCAATTAGCCAGTTACTATATTTCCTCATAAATAATTTTTCTGCATTGTTTACATGCACATTTATTATTATTATTATATATTAATTATTATTATTATTATCATTATTATTATTATTATTATTTACATTTTCATTCTAATAAACAAATCACAAATATCCTTAAAGTACCCGTTTCTCTCTCAATAACACCTCCCACCCCAACCCCACAGAACGTGACCACACAATTGGCCCTCCCTTCCTGCATTATCAGTCACTATCTGGCGGCGGTAGCGACTTCCCAGTACTCGGGCTAAGACCTGGCAGGTACAAGGCGAGGCGCCCCAGGGGGTATTTAAAAAAAAAAATTTAGACTGCAACAAAGTCGAAAATCCCGTAGAAATCTCATGGTTCCGGTGACCTTTCCGTATCGACATGACGTGGAGTCAACTTGTTTTTTTTTCTTTCTTACTTTCTTTTTTGTAATTCCCCTTACGCAACAATGTACTTGAATTTAGATGTACATCTGGTCTTCTGCGCGTAAATTCGTTTAACAAATAATGCACTTTGGATTGGCCTGAACACGTATAACACTCTGAACACGTATAATAATAAGTACGTTAGTAACGGACTAACATAGGAAACTAAAATTAAAATACTTCGAACTAGAAAATAACTGCAAAAAACTGCTAAGTGACAGAACCTCAAATTAAGAAGCCTACTTTTCTAAACCATCCTTACCAATACGACGCATCCATACAGCTTCCTGCAAAGCCTCTAAGCATAAAAATACCAATGAATAACGAGGCATGGGGTATGTCTTTTTTTTTTCCATTAAAATTAATGTCATACTCAATCTAGTACCTGAAGGTCGACTGTTTGTTTGTTTGGTGTTTTTACGTTGCATGGAACCAGACCCAACGGTTTTTCAGCAACAGAACCAACGGCTTTACGTGACTTCCGAACCACGTCGAGACAACTTCTGTCACTAGAAATACACATCTCTAGCCCCTCAATGGAATGCCCGAGAAACGATCTCGCG
This sequence comes from Macrobrachium nipponense, assembly GCF_015104395.2. Taxonomy (NCBI): domain Eukaryota; kingdom Metazoa; phylum Arthropoda; class Malacostraca; order Decapoda; family Palaemonidae; genus Macrobrachium; species Macrobrachium nipponense. The sequence goes on along the minus strand of NC_061098.1, from coordinate 17,908,842 downwards.
GCCATCGAGGTGCCAGGCCATTACCATACCGATCACGCCACTGAGGCGCTCTGAAGGTCGAGAATCCTTAAGGAAGTAGAGGACTTTCCGACCTTATAAGGACAACGCGCGTTACCTTTCTCTTACTGTCCCTTATAAAGGATATATTGACCGATATTGTTATGTCCCGAAAGTTATCTTTATTCATTTGCTTGAATGTGATAAAGGACGCTTACAAATCCGTTAATCCTTTCGCCCGGCGCTGATGACCTTTGCCCTTGCGACGCCAATGCATACATTTGCGTGTGTGAAACTCATCTAGCAATCCCGATAAACTTGAAAAAATATTGATTTTCATGACACGGGTTTAAAAAAACACTTAACTGCTGACAGGATACAACAAGGTCTAAGGAATACATCACAGCACCACATAATGCATCACATTACCCCATAACGATACCAGCACTCGTGTGCCATTAAGTGAGTACACCATGAGTGCTACACTCTTGTCAATACAACATGAAATAACTAGACCTGATGACCTTGCATACGGCGTTTAGGCAACATTATATCATCACTATCATAACTGCCATCCATTTCATCGACAACATCATAAGAGGTACTCCCTGAATATGATTGACTTAAGAGATTAAGAGACACTGGTATTTGGCTGACTAGATCGAATCATACAGGGAGGACTTCCCAGTCGTGATTAGTTGAAATGACAAACTGGTACAAATATCAAGGACTTATCCTAATGAAAATATAAATGTAAAAGAAATTCATTCTCTTGACGTCAGTTCTCACACACTTACGATTTGTCGGCAGACCACTAAGCAAACTTACCTGTAAAGAAAAAAAACAATTGGTTAATAACACAAATATAAACTTAAAGACAAAACTTAAAATATTTTAAGTACCGTACTAATAACTCATCAGAACAGAACATTAAACCGATATGATATTAGGGCCAATCATATTATACTTGTACACAGAACACTGAATTGGGAAAAAAAAAATATGGAAAACATTACATTAGACGGGATGATATATCTAGATCTTTTTACGATAAACGTGCAGAATATTTTCACATAAAAGAAGAAGGTTTTAATCTTTGGCGGTTATACATTATAAACTGTAATTACTAATATATATATATATATATATATATATATATATTATATATATATATATATATTATTATAATCACTTTAGCACGTGATTCGTTTATCACACATATCCACAGGTGGATATGTGATTATTTAATATATATATATTATATATATATATATATATATATATATATATATATATATATATATATTTATATAATTTCCTTGCGTTCATACACTTCATACGTATATACATACATATATAACTACAATACATATATATATATATCTATATATATAATATATATATATAATTATATATATATATATATCTTCCCTTGCGTTAATACACTTCATATATACATACATACATACATACATACATACATACATACACACACACACACACACATATATATATATATATATATATATATATTTATTTCCCTTGCGTTAATACACTTCTTGTTTTCATCTTGTTGAGAGAGAACAATCATAAAAAGAACTTTTGACAAGCACTTTCGATCTTCACCATATTCTGCAACTGAATTCACCCTCTCTGACAATGAGCGTCCAGTGTTTCCTTTCATTTGGTAACTCGGGCGCGCAGACCCGCCCCCCTCCAAGTTCAACCCTTGACGCCCTATGCCTTCGCTAAACCTGGCTCATTCCGTCACCCACAGATCGAAATAACTCCGAGTCTATTTCCATCCGAAAGGTGTGGCGCCAAAAGCGTCCCAAGACCTCACCTATGATAAAAAAAAAAAAAAAAGAAAAAAAAAAAAGTGGTAAGCAGCACGTGAATTCATTCCCCTTTTCATATCCCTTACCCCCCCATCCATAAACTCCTCTCCCTCCCTCCGCAGGGATGCCCAAGCCATACCCTCGGATCCAAACATTGCTCCCTCATTTCCTTACCGGAAGCTTAAAATTAGAATCCGTGAGGCACACCACCACAAAATGAAAGGAATTTTTGGCTCCTCTGGTCCTCATCGACGGCTCCCGACCCCCTGTCCCTTATCCCCATCATCTCTCTCTCTCTCTCTCTCTCTCTCTCTCTCTCTCTCTCTCTCTCTCTCTCTCCGCCAGGGTCATGACAATATCAAGAATTCTACATGCCCTTTTAGATAATTTTAAATATGTACATATATATATATATATATATATATATATATATATATATATATATATATATTATTTTCTTCAAGTAACACAACAAATTCGTTCTCCATATACGCATGTATACGCAAACCACTAATGAATGACAAACTTCAAACAAAAGGCAAATTTCACGCAGAATAAATGGAAATGATGACCAAATAACTACGGTAAGTCGTAATACCATCTTTCGGTTCTATATATCAATGACTCTTGGTCTATTAATCCGGCGATTACTCCTTGATCAATAACAGTCAAGAAAACGCTTGGATGTCACTGCAACATCTCTCGATTCTATAGAAAAGGCGTAATTTAGACTTGATATATTTTGTCACATGTTTAAGTCATCTTGCGAACGCAGTTTTCCTATACCAGTCACCTACCACATTTATGGGACCTTTCCACAAAGGTTTTGTCACTCCGAAGAATTTTACAGGTACAGTTATCCTTAAGTTGAGGACAATATCCATGTCCACATCACGAGTTCACGAGTTCGGCGGGAACGTTCCGTATTTCTAATAATAATAATAATAATAATAATAATAATAATAATAATAATAATAATAATAGTGTACTTAGGAAGCAGACCCTCTCTCAAGCATACTTTATTAAAAGTAATGGCTACTTCAGCAGCATTACACTTGTAGAGATTCTTCTCTATTTGCGAATAGCGGCTTTTTCCAGTGCTACTTAAAAACAGGCCAGTAGAGCGCCTATAGAGGTCATGGTAAAATACAGGGTCAAAGTAGGTGTATATATTTGAATTTTACAGATAAACTATGATACCATAGTCATCAAAGTCATTAACGATTCTCTCTCTCTCTCTCTCTATCTCTCTCTTCTCTCTCTCTCTCTCTCTCTCTCTCTCTCTCTCTCTTAAAGCGAGCTTTCGTCTGGAGCTGCCAGACATCCTCGGGTGAACTGGGAGCTGAGGGTGGACTGTTTAAGTAGCACTGAAAAAGCCGCTATTCGCAAATAGAGAAGAATCTCTACAAGTGTAATGCTGCTGAAGTAGCCATTACTTTTAATAAAATAATAATAATAATAATATTGTAAAAGAGAATGGCAGAATTAAGCGCGTTCATTTTATATCACCCAAAAACTTTGAGAAAGCCCGCTTGCGGTTATATTAATAATAATAATAATAATAATATAATAATAATAATAATAATTAATGGCTTTATTATATTTCCATGCCAAGTCAAATTTCTTTACTTGATAACTTTAACTGAAATTCAGTCAAGATGATGAATAATAATAATAATAATAATAATAATAATAATAATAATAATAACAATAATAATAATAATAAAACTATCTTTATTAGATTTCTAAGCGAAGTCAAATTTCTTCACTTGAGAACGGTAACTGAAATTCAGTAAAAGAAAAAATATATCAAAATACAAGACGGAACATTTCTCACGGTCAATCTCTAGCAACACCAACGTAGGGAGTAAACTATTAGTAAGGCAAAGAGAGTCGCCGAATAAGACCTAAAAGAGTTGAAGACCAAAACCCCACAGAGAGAGAGAGAGAGAGAGAGAGAGAGAGAATAACACACGTCCGAAAATATCTTCCACAACAACACCGCATACCTGGACGTGACTTCCAATCACAGTGTACACAAACGAAGTCGAACATTACAAACAAAACCCGCATTCTTCGGCAATTCGCACATCCCACCCATATTTAACCGCAAGGGTATATAACCACCCCCATGGGAAAGCCAAGCTGCAGTCTTCAAAACAAACACGGCCGGGCTAAATCTAACCTGCTCCCGTCTATAGTTAGCACTCACGAATACATACAAGAGGGATGACCTCGCATATACCACCGAGATCCGCACTAGGACGCATGTCAGTTTCTATTAAAATGACTAAAAAGTAGATTACAGATGGTAACAAGTACCAAATGCGCCAACGTTTGTTGATTGGAGGGTAGATGATTAACATACCAATTAGCAGCCCTCTATAGCCTCGGTAGTTTTTAAGATCTGAGGGCGGACAGACAAATTCATCGCAATAGTTTTCTGTTACAGAAAACTAAAAATTAGATAACATATATACGAGTAATGAGGCCCACTGTAAAAGTACATAATAAATACAGTATGGCCTATTGCAAAACTAAATAAGTGCAAGAAATAGGTTCACGCAACAGCAGCGTTCAACAAAAACATGAATGTATTCGTATAGGTGACATACAATTCAATTTCAAGGGGGAAACTTACGCAACCATGTCTATTACATCAAAATGTACTTATAAAGACAGGTTACAGCAATATCAAAGCTTATGCAATACACTTCTTAAACATACTTCTTAGTGAAGAAGCTTACTCCCCTCAGGCTAAAATGAGAAATATTCAACACGTATACACACTGTAGTCTCCAAGGTCATGTACATCACTTAACACCAAAACAGATGTTACAAATATACTTAAAGGTGAAGGGAGTGATGTCCACACATGATCAACAATCCTTGAGGTAAAATAACCACGTCACAACAAAGATATATAAGGCAGCAAGATCTGAAAAACTACCTATACTCAAACGCAGAATCTATACCACAAAATGAAATCCATGAAACGCAAAAGATACCAACAAATGAATCGTAGGTTAAGAAATTGATCTAAATACAATTAAAAACTCTCAAAACTGTATAATCAGGATATCTTTCACTTACAGTAATTGTTAACTATTAACAGGTGGGGGAAGGGGAGTTGGCAGTCAAGACTTCACTACAAAAATCCTTACTGCAAACTACCACGTTCTGTATAGAATGGAATAGAATATATGATTTAGGCCAAGGGACAAGCGCTGGAACCTATGAGGTCATTCAGCTCTGAAACGGAAATTGATAGCAAAAAGGTTTGAAAGGCGTAACAGGAGGAAAACCCCGAAGTTGCGCTTCGAAACAATTGTTAGGAGAAGCAGGACAGCAGGATGAGGGAAAGGGAATAATGAAGGTTACAGCAGAACACTGAAATATGGGACCTATGAGATCATTCAGCTCTGAAACGGAAATTGACAGTAAAAAGGTTTGAAAGGCTACCAAACAATTGTTAAGAGAGGCTGGACAGCAAGATGGAGGAAAGGGAATAATGAAGGTTACTGCAGAACACTGGAATGAATCATAAATCGTACTCATAATTAGCCTCAACTTCAGCACCAGACTAAAGTCTTCCGCAAACAGACCAATCTGAACTGGAGCAAATCCAACGTCGACCCCGCAAGAAGAAAACCCCAAGTGACAGGAAGGTGAAGAATCAATTATAATTATCAAAGAAAAAAAGACCTCGCGAGGAATGCATGAATCCCTTGGCTAAACATAGGAATTCTTCAGCCTTACGGAATCCGAGGTCGTCCATCAGAGGTATGTATATACAACCCCCATTTTTCCCTGTCACTGGAGTCTTTCCCTCCACTGCCAACATCATGACTGCTAAATTTAACGGTATGCCATAATATCAGCTCGGTTCCAATTATATCACCCTGCCTCTAGATATAAACCCATGGGACAGGACGTCCAGCAAACGGTAACCCCGCGTGTCTCACCTCTGTATGTCTTCATTTTCCCAGCTAAAGATACGGTGCGATTACTAAAGAATATATATATATATATATATATATATATATATATATATATATATATATATATATATATATATATATATATATATAAGTTTATATATATATATATATATGTATACAAAATATATATATATAATATATATATATATTATATACAAATCGAGCTACAAATGTCCTTTAATATCTAATTCGCTCTACCTCGGAATAAATATATTTTCATATATGTTAAGCGAAGGGGAATTTTTTTTCAATCGATAATATATAAATCCGAGTAGAGCGAACTAGATATTAAAGAACATTTGTAGCTCGATGTATGTATATGAATCACGGTAATGTGATATGACATATATATATATATATATATATATATATATATATATATATATATATATATATATATATATATTTGTCTATGTCTTATCGTAAGTTTCACTCATGGATCGTTCAGATTAACTTTATAACCGGAAAACAGAAATTGCATATAATAATAATAATAATAATAATAATAATAATAATAATAATAATAATAATAATAATATAATAATAATAATAATAATAATACTTCGATTGAAGGGAAAATTTCTTTTATAAGATCTTGGTAGATTGAAAAACCCCAATCTCGTAGGGTATTACTATTATGTGGTGTAAATCAGCAGTATACCATAATTCTATTTTAAAAACCAGTGTTTTCACAAAATGGAACGTCAATTTTTCTCAAGGTTGCATATCGAAGTCTAAAAATATCAAAAATCAAAGTTCAACCAAGTTATGAGAGAGAGAGAGCCTATTTAATCAGTTATGGTGGAGAGAGAGAGAGAGAAAAGGATCATTACTACCAACGCCGTAGCATTGAAATTCCTGTCATACTCGAGCAAAACCTATATTCCGAAATGTACGTACTACAAAAGAGAAAAAAAAAATATTATGCAATCTACCAAGATAGCATTTCAACATTACTGTTAACTACAGTACTTCCAAGGCAATCAATCACTCGTGGTACTGTTACGATTAAATTCCACGCCGGAGCGGGGGAGGGTCGACAAATTGATAGCTAACTAAAATGTAATAATTCCAACGGATGCCTCTTTCATGAAAGGAAAAAATTAAATAGAAATCCCGTTAAAAAAAAAAAAAAAAATTGAACTAAAAGTTCGAGTGCTTTGAAGTGCCATTGTTGTCAGCTGTTAATATAAAAATACAAGTCTGTAGTACTGCTCAAGGCCTGCTTTTAATGTACCTTGTCAATACTATGTAAATATGGTAAACGGACACGTTGTGTGGAGGAAAGGAAATAATAATAATAATAATAATAATAATAATAATAATAATAATAATAATAATAATATCCCAGTTAGATGTCGAAAGAAGGCAAAGCCAAACAAAGTAATAAAACTACTACTCTGCAGAAGAGAACAAATTTTCTATACCAAACCATCTCTCTCTCTCTCTCTCTCTCTCTCTCTCTCTCCTCTCTCGTCTCTCCTCTCTCTCTCTCTCTCTCTCTCTCTGCCCATCCATAATTCTGCAAACACTTTTAAAGAAATGCGAAGACTGTTATTTTTGTGAAAAACAGCGTGCATTCACCTCAACTTACTCCCAGTATCTCGACAAATGAGTTTTCTCCAGTAACCGATTTCTAAAGCTTACAATATGACGACATCTTCCTCCATTATTATAGTAGGTGACAAACAATACCCATACCTTCACAGCCGGCTTCGAAGAGCACCAGCGTGACGACAATTAATTAAGTGGTTAACCAGAGTCGAAGCTATACTCCACCGACAACGCTGAACGTCTTCTAAACGTTAGGCAAAATAAACAAAATTCTAAGCATTCCTAAGCCGGCCCCACGAACTGCCAGAATGCCTGCGCATTCGTTAGACGCTGTGGGGAGAAGGAACCTGACAAATAAGTTTGCGACTCCAACTATAACAATTGGACTGACGGGTGAGTAACCTCGGTGACAGGAAACGTTATTGCTTTTGGATACACACATACTTGCTTGCATGCATGCACATGCACACGCACACACACAAAAATATCTGTATTTATCTGTGTATGTGTTAGCAAGAACTTTATATAAAGTTTTTTTTTTTTATGTAGCAAATGCAGACGAAGATTAGCAAACAAATGGATTCCGAACACATTACAATCAACGATGAACTGCCCTCTGCTGTTAGACAATAATGAACACTAGAAGTACAGAGTAGGGGCATGCAAGGGTCTTCCAACGCAACAGAATGAAAGCAACCCGACTAAAATAATAAGCGATTGAAATACAAAGATATTGTTATAAAACAGTGGTTCACAACCTGCAGGGAGTGCCCCAGGGAAAAATTAAAACTTCTCTAATTATATTTGTTATTCTCTTCACAAGAGTGATTAATTAATATTCAGAAGTTTATGCAAAAGCATCACTACTCTAGTTAAAACTAGTTGGGCTTACAATGTTTTATAATTATTCACCTCCCTCCCGATCCCTCGAAACCCCTCCTCTTTCTTTTTTGTTTTTTTTTATATTTTCCTTTAAATCTGGTAGGGAATCTTACTCATAGATGCAAGGGAGGGTGGGGCGGGGGGGCGTGGAGGGAAGGACCAACTCTTAGAGGGGGCGTGGTAATAAAAAAGGTCAAGAACCACTGCTATAGACATAAGGTTCAGTGACAAAAATAAATAAGATGAAGATTTGTGCCTTTGGTTCCGATAAACGAGAACATTGACTGTCACACACAAAATATGTTCAGATAATAATAAGGGGATGAGAGTAAAACCAGTTCATGTATTCTTCCTGAATAAAGCGTCATCCGACCTCCAGCTTACTCGACACCGCGAGCAAGATTTTCCCCTCACACATAAGTTGTAAATTATTATATTCCTAACTTTTAAAAGTAAATTCCGTGCTAAAATCTACGGTCAAATAGAGCCTTGTTTCACCAACGAAAATTGAAATAAAGATGCTTTATTTGATTAAAAATAATTTTTTAGTGCCGTTAACATGTACATTATATATTTTTTACATTTTCATTCTAATAAATCATAAATATCCAATCCTAAAATTCCTGTATCTTTAACTCGACGCGAAACAACCTTTTCAGACCTTTTTTAGGCTCTTTCAAAGACCTTTCCTACCTCCCCCCACAACAACAACAACAACAACAACAACAATTTGTATGCTTATTCCCCGAGGAAGCGAAAATACTCGAACTGTTTTACTGAAACTTGGAACACCCTCAGCCGAAAGTATAACCTGACTTGGAACCGCTCAAATCCTGATTCTCCTCGTCCTTTGCATGACTGGGGAAAACCACAACCGCAAGTGTGTTTCGAAGGCTTGACATAATGAATAATGCGTTTTACCTTTTACTTGTTAATGCTGTCTGGGGTACTTAAAATGTCAAATATTTCTCCATGTAAGTGAGACCACTGCGTAACCACTCTTGCTACTAATATCTTTTGTCTTGTTTCAAAATAAGTGAAAACGAAGCAAAATTCGCCTTCTGCACTTCATAATCCACTCAAGCAGGTGTGAATGATCTTCGCTTTAAGTAACAAAAAGGGCTACTCCACCATGTTGGGAATTCCCCACAACACTGCATCACTAAAGATGAACGCTAACCTCAACTCTATATTACTTAGCGGTACCACTACTAAATAAAAAAGAAATTGTCAACAAAAACATTAAAGGTTAAAAAGTATATCAACACTAATCCACCGCAAGGTCTCATGTAAGCGTAAACACACACACACAATACATGTTTTTTTTTTTTATCATTTCTTATAAAATCGCCGTGATATTTTTGTTTAATGGATATCCAGTTCGCTCTACCTCGGAAATAATAAGAGGGGATGTATAATTGTTAAGTAAAGAACCACCAATCAATCACAGTCTCCCTCCGAATTATTTCGGAGGTAGATTATATATATATATATATATATATATATATATATATATATATATATATATATATATATATCGTCGCGCTTCTAAGTAATCAGTAGAAGGATCCACAGTAATATTCTTGTTTACCAAGACGAAATATATTTGTAGAAATATTTACACAGATTATAGCTTTCGTCCATCCTTCTATGGACTTGATATAAATATGTTACTCAGAAATATCTTAATTCTCCCGATACTTACTAACATTCACAAGCAAACGCACGTCCATACACCAGGAGACGGGAATTCAGCCATGACTGGTGTCAGTTTCAGTATAGTGTGTCAAGTGCCAATGCCACACCAGTGTCTCTTCAGACTGCCAGGTGTCAGTTGACACGAGACGCGACGGACTTGGTGGCAGCAACGTCTGCAACACCGGAGGCCAGTGCCAAAATGTGACTAAGAAAGATTTGTCTTGCAGTTTCTACGATTTGTGAAGGCTACCGAAGCCATTGCCTTAAGAGTACTACTGACAAACTCCGCAGACAAAACAGGATCAAGGATGAAAATAATACGATGTAGTGATAGGGTCTACTCTGGAAAAAAAGAAGGCAGAACCTATTTATTTGTTAGTTCATTATATATAAAGTGGAGTCTCTGTATTTCCTTCTACCTCGTTTTGTTTTCTAATAAACACCATATTCTATGGAAGCTTGAATTTCAATGTGGGCTTCTTCCATAAGAATGGGTTTCATCTTCTGAATAATAATAATAATCATAATAATAATAATAATAATAGGCACAGTCCAAGATCCCTGAAAAGGAATCTAGAAAAACTAGAGGCTGAAGTAGCTCCAGGACTCATGCAGAAGAGTGTGATCCTAGAAACAGCGCATATAATAAGAAAAGTGATGTACTCCTAAGGAGGCAGGATGGAACCCTGAACCCCACACTATAAATACCACCCAGTCGAATTGGAGGACTGTGATACACCGAAAAAAAAAAAATACTAATAATAACCGAAATATGCACGTTATGAAAGTGACAGCTAATGTAGAGAGAAGTGTCATGAATTAATTATAGGTTATTTCTGAGGATTAGCCTCTTTCCTTTAACCGACTGTTACCGCCCTGTGAATCACTATTGCCAAAAAACGTGGAAAACAGAAGTTAACTAAAGTAAATATAATAAAATAAAAGAAAATACATGATACAAACTAGAATACCATAATTGCCCAAAGATACCTATGGCATAATATTAACTTAATGTTATATAAGAATCTTATCAGACGCGTCTACACTGAAACTGAACCTCCAAATGCTGACTGCGCCTAATTACAGGCTAAATTGGTCGTGGCTGCTTTTCTAACATTTCCTATCTAACGAATAAACTCATCCGGAATCTTGGGACACTGACCAAAACTTCAACACAAAAATCTTGATTAATCAGCAGAAAGTTGGTATGAAACCTCAGCGCGCACAATCACACACGAGGGAGGAAAACTAACAAACAAAAATGAACACAGAACTCACAACAAACACCATAAAAATACGACCACAAACTCGCAAAAAAAAAAAATGCAACTAATCCCTGTCATACAAAACACAGACAGACAGAAAGACCTATACGAACAATACACAAACGGAGAAAAAGCTGGAGAGCCACCAAGGTCGCCAACAAACGTCCTGCCAACCCTCCCGAATAATAAAAGGCTGATGGACGGGCGTATCAGTTCTACCATTTGCCATAAACACCAGGAGTACAAACACAACGCGCATTCCGTCCCAATCACAGTTCCGAGAGCAAACCTTATACTTAAGTAAACAAACTCTCTCCGAGGAAAAACATCCATCCCCAAGACAAATATTCCTCAAATCATATTAACGCCAATTCATTTATCAGTTGTGCCATTTATTTATTAAGGCAATGATATAATTATCGAAGCCTTGATTTCTCTCTTCTCTCTCTCTCTCTCTCTCAGGTGCATAATAGAATACCAAGTCTCTTTCGTTCCTTACCCATATCGACAGTCATAGCTAACTGTCAACATAAATTCTTAGTACTTTACAGGAGACTGATTAGACCAATCATGTACGATGGGACCAACGTCTTTACGTGACTTCCGAACCACGTCGAGAGTGAACTTCTATCACCAGGAATAACACATCTCTCACCCCTCAATGGAATGCCCGGGAATCGAACTCGAGGCCACCGAGGTGGCAGGCCAAGACCATACTGACCACGCCACTGAGGCTGCTTAACACGCCCACTAAAGTCGGGGACTTTTGCCATACAATTCCATAACAAAACTATCCCGGTTGTCACTGACGGCCTCTAACATTAGGAGCAGCCTACCTTACTTCTATCTCTAGTATCCGACCGAATCATCAGACTTTTTAATTTTTTTTTATTTATATAGATTTTTGGCATTATGCCAAGCAGTGGGGCAACTAAGGCCATTCAGCGCTGAAACAGAAATTGACAGAAAAGGGTTTGAAAGGTGAAACAGGAGGAAAACCTCGCAGTTGCACTATGAAACAATTGTTAGGAGAGGGTGGACAGTAAGATGGAAGAAAGAGAATATGAACGGAGGTACAGTGAAAGGAATGAAAGTACGAATGATCAGACGAGCAGTGCAACCGGCCACTTCACAGAGCGTCAATCTAGCTCGATCCGGCACCTTGTACTCAGTCGCAAAATCTGATTCATCATCACTCTCTTCAATAATCGCAGTAAGTAGTATCGAAGTCGTCACAGGGGAGAGAGCATCCCGTAATCATCAGGTGACTCTCTCTCCCCAGGTGCGTAGAATAGAATATCAACACGATCAAAGCGACAACTCCTAGGTTCGGCTACCCAATTTGGTTTTAAGGGTTAGATAAGGAGATTAACACCCACGTACAACACTACGAAAGCCAAACAATACAGCCGAATAAGGGCGTGACCACACGCTCAAACGTACATATATACACAGAAGTTAAGGCAGTCGAGTACACATTCATCTAAATAAACTAAAGAGAATAAACGATAGCAGCGAAGACCTACTATTCCATGTATACTAAAGCATTTTGATTTATATGAATAAAATAATTATTAAATATATGAAACATAGATCATCTCAGTCTTTTTTAATAACACTTGAAACGCTTTCAGTATGAATGCGTCTCTCTCGAGGCGAAAATGTCCTATCAGCCAGAGATCAGCAACGTAACAAAATACAAAAAATTAAACAAAAATGGAACCTTCACAAAACTCAATTCTATTGTTCCAGCACTAACAAATCATTCAAATAATCAACTTACCGATTTTTTTTTTTTTTTTTTTTTTTTTTTTTTTTACTGTCTACAATTCGTATTGGTATTTGGGGCAAGAGAACTTGAAACGAAAATTCCAAGTTACGGTTTTGCTAGACCGCGTCAAATTTATGGGTAAAAAGAGTCCATGCGTCCGCCAAGTCCCCTGACACTATATAATGCTGCCACTAACCCAATACGCATGTCCGCTATCAACTGCCTAACCACAACAACTGAAGCATAACCCAATCCGCTTTCCTATCATGCCTGCCAAAATTTTCCGAAGGGCAATTACTTATATGTCCATTACATATAACGCTGTCCTTAAACACCCGCCAACCCTCCATCTCCTAGCATTATGCCAGCCTTGCAATATTCCGCCCCCCCCCCCCCACCCCACCCCACAAAACCTCTACTACATCACGAAACGGCTGCTGCTGCCGCTGTCTCACGGATACCCGGGTACTCACTCATGTTGGCTGGATGATACCCGCGGCGCCTGAAACCACAACACCTTTCCGGGTGTTGCGTTGATCGCCAAAGCATTTCCGGTGGCTCTAACCTACCAGCTCGATTCCGATTCTCCCTACATGGACGTTTTTCGCTTCCTCTTTCAGAGAGAGAGAGAGAGAGAGAGAGAGAGGACTCCTAGCTGGATTATAAAAAAAATTACCTGGAAATTGAATGGCAGTCGTATTTTCAGGCCATACACATCTCATCAATGAACTATTACGAGAGGCTGGAAAGTCAGAGGGAAAAAAAGAGAATATGAAAGGAGGTACAGCAAAAGGAACGGAAAGGGTTGCAGCTGGGGGGACGAAGGCACGATGCAAAGAACCTCAAGTAATGCCTTCAGTGCACCGTATGAGGTGAAATCGGCTCCTCGCCGGAATTAAAATTTAAAGAAAAACATACAAAAACATTACCTTAAGACTGAATGGCTAAAGCATTTTCAGGAACAAATATATCTAATTTTTTTCCCTTGAAAGAGTCAGAAGGCCAAAACTATTCACGTCAAATACCAACTAACGTCAAGCAAAGTGCAATGTATGCACAGAATGTTAATTTAATCACTAATTAATGTACACATCCATTTCTCCAAAATTCAAGCATGAAAAAAAGGTGTTCACATTTCCATGACTTCAGGTGTCACATCGAAGCACGGTACATGCTGAATGCAAATTCAATTTATAATAAAAAAAAAAAAAACGAGTGGATCTCGTTTGCCCCTTCCCCCGTGTGACAGTAAGGGAGACATGACACAGCCACCCACCTCTACAAACATGTTTCTCCGCCCAGGGTGGGGCGTGGTAGGTAGGGGAACGGGCACGCGCCCCCAAGCTCGTACAACAATATTTACTGTATTGAATTGTAGCATCATCACACATTAAACAAGAAAAAGTTGTGAAGAACTTGACTTGAGATAATGTTGCAGGTGAAACGGCCATATCTTTTGCAACCTATTTATCCCCATAAAGCTCAACCAAACCATTATTATTCACAATTAACGACAAAATGCCAATAAAAAAAATATTAAATCTGGGTTCATGAAAGTAAGTCGACGGAAATGTCAAGTAGACTGCCACTGAGATTTCTTCTCATGACACTTGATTATTATCTTGTAGCTATTATTTACAATACTTTTATTATAATACTGTAGAATTGCTACCAATCTGAAGTGCTTTTCACAATCGCAATAAAATCAAAAGCATTCAAATAAAATCAGCCCTTCATACACCCATTACAAACAAACAAACAAACACACACACACATACACAGACATATATATATATATATAATGTATGTTTGTATATGTGTATGTGTGCGCGTAACTTTCCAGATAATTTTCTTATACCTGTTCCAATTATTATTGAAAAAAAAATAAAATAAAAACGGGGGCGCAGAGGTAAGAGGCTGGATATAGACTCCACGAAGCTAGGGGTAAGGGGGTAACTGGGTGAAGGGGAAAAGGGGGGAGGGGAGGAGGAAGAATCGGAAACCCTGACCGAGAGAGAGAGAGAGAGAGAGAGAGAGAGTGGCGGTGGCCGCGTTGAGGTTGGTTGGCCAGGCGCCGACTGCCCCCCCCCCCGCACTTGCCACCCATCTCGACCATAATGTAAAGGTAGCTAGGTTAGAGACGGTCTTCCCTGGACAGTCACCAACGCCCCAGCCCCCAACCCCCCTCTTCCCCCACCCAATCTCCCGTTTCCCCACTACCGCCACCAAGTAGATATTCTGTTCGTCGAGCTGGTTTAGTGAAGGGGAGGTCGTTGTTTGAGTTTAAGCTGGCCTTATGCCAGCACGGGCTCTTGCTCACACAGCAGCCTGTAGAGGGGAGGTCGGGGAGCTTAAGTATAAACATAATCAGGCGACAACCTTTATCTTACAGTGTCTGCCAGGTCAGAATTACGTGCAACATGAATGACGATCAAACTCCCTGGCGAGTCAAAACCAGACCCATCTGGCAAACGTACTACAGGATTGACCGAAGGGATTTCACTGAAGAGTTCATCATTCTCGTCTGTCTGGCACATTCGACCTTTGAAGAGGAGGCGACTGATCCTCTCTGATATTCTCTAAACGCGATAGGTATCATCATCTGCGCGAGTTAACTTGTTTTATCTACATTTCGCGACATGATTCGATCAAATCCTTACTTCTGAAGACATTCCTGGAAATAACTCCATGATGATCAAACCAAAGATCCTCCGGCATAGATATTGATTGCGCCATATGACTTACAATAAGATTCCGAACAACACAAGATAAATTTCCAATTTCATACACGATAAATTCATGAAATTTGCTTACTCAATAATACAATTACGCCACGGACATCACAAGCAATCGTACAAATAAACACAGCAACGCATTCAAATCGAGGTCGTCTCAGAAAATGAAAGGTAAAAAATATATAACTCTGGGTCGACGAACAGTGGGTTCATTGGTTACAAGCAAGGTCACACAGGCGAAGAAGTCTGTCGATTTTTTAGAACAAGGTCACACGGGTTAAGAAGTCTGTTCATTTTTTTTAGAACCAGACTGTCGAGTCTTAAGAAAAAAAATCTTTTTTGTATAGTGACACCTGGGATGCATCCACCTTTCGGGCGCGTTCATTACAAGCCCGTTGGGGATCACCGCAAAACACATAATTAAAAGACTGCAAATATCATAAAGCTAATGACCACTAATACATATTATAATATAATATTATGGTCCTAGATAACGACCCCGGAAAACCCTTAGGGTCACCACCGAGGATAGATCCAAAAAATCGTCTTCGAAGGACGCAGAATGAGGCGCCCCTATACTCTCAATATTAATCCTTTTGCCCTTCAATATCTGAAGTTATATTTCCTTCGATACGCCGTGCTGGCATAGCCGCAAAATAGGAACAAATTAATGCATACACAGATGATAAAAATAAAAGCGAAGAAATTATGGTTGGCAAAAGTGAGAGTAAAGTCAGTTTTATCCTGTCTTCTGTACTTAAAAAAAACAAAAAACAAATAAAATAATATAGAATAAAAAACTCGTTCAGAGTTGGGTACAACTTTTTGGCTTAGGGAGTTTCATCACATATAATATATAAAAATTTATCCATACATAAATACTATAAATACTATATATATATATATATATATATATATATATATATATATATATATATATATATATATATATATATATATTTGTCACCCTGTCTAAAGGGTTCTATGAACTGTAGCTATAAATAACTGTGGGGACATACAGGTGTATGTAAAACGTAAAAATAGAAGCAGGTGTATATTATATTTTCTAATAATTACAGGTGCGCCATGCTAATGTAAGCTTAGTCAGAGAAAACCATTCATTGATATCGACGATGTGTTAGTATATAGTAATAATAATGACAATAATGAAAAAGTAGTAATAAACATTATAACTTTTGTATGAGAAATTTGGAGTCGTACTCAAAACATCGAAATAACTTTGCTCCATATCCATATAAGCACATTATCACCAACATCTACTAATGGAGACGACATAAACTGGATTATACAAAATAAAATGCCACCTATCACTCAAACTGTAACATATGATTTACCTTTTCATATAAAGGGAAAACCACCTAACCCATCACCCCTACTAGACTTCACACACACACACACACACACGATGGAGTAACATCACAGCAGTTGAGTTTCATCGGCTGCTTTTTAAAAGCTACTTTTGTCAATTGTGTCCGTCTACGTTTCTGTGGTCGTGACTCTGCATTCCAAACTATAATGACAAAGCGTTCGTTGAATCGACTGCCAAAATGATCTATCTAAGAGACAGAAACTGATTGCCTAGAATTCAAAGTTCACTTTCTAATATATTAACTCATTCAAACAAAAATGTTCTAGAAATAAAAACTGACTGCCCTAGAATATGATGTTTAGTTCCTAATATATTCACTCATTCAAACAAAACTGATCTAAGAAATAAAAAAACTGACAGCCCTAGAATATGATGTTTAGTTCCTAATATATCAACTCATTCAAACAAAATTAATCTAAGCAGTAAACACTGACTGCCGAGAATACTATGCTTACTTGCTAGTTTATTAACTCGTGCATACCACACCATCCTTACTTGCGCTTATTAACAAATTGAAACCTTCGCATCCAGAAACTACAAAAAAAAAAAAAAAAAAAAAAAAAAAACCGTAATGGTTAAAGGACTTCAAGAAGTCTCCCACGAAAAGAAAATACGAAAACCAACGGATACAATAACATATCTTTTTTTATGGTTTTGCTTGAATCAGACCTTGATCATTTTACTGAGAAATGGAATGTGATGTTGTACAGTTTGCCACAGAAGAATATCAAGCCTCACCGAGTTCGTCCCAGATTCAATTTCGAATTCAACGTTCGGCGTTACTTTTGTGGGAGAGGAGGTATACCCAGGACTTATACCCTACGTCATCATTAATACGTGAAAAATTGAACAATTCCAAACATCCAAATATGAAAGACGCACACATCTGAATGCAATGACAAAATATGATACTCGACTATGAGAGATAAATGATTAAATACAGTTAAGTGAGAAACTGAAGAAGGACGACATAAGAGTTTAGTAAAGGAAAATGAGAATGAAGATAGGAAGCAGAAGCAAAAATGAATGAAACTGTAATTCATTGGGACGAATGGGCGTAAGTCAGTCAGTCCGTCAGTCTCTCTCTCTCTCTCTCTCTCTCTCTCTCTCTCTCTCTCTCTCTCTCTCTCTCTCAAACTACACACTACTTTCTAAAACCATGACTAGACACAAACCGAATATCATTCATCTGCAATCCGGCCTCCGCGCAATATTCCGGCATACATTTACATATGAGAAATATCTGCCTCTATTTTTGAGGAGCTTATCTGGATCACCATAAGCCACATCGATCAATCACTGTCACATCTACCTTGCAATGAGACGCCGGAGATACACGAATACCAACTAATTCGCAGTTCTGGAAATCTTATCTGAGGAGAAGGAGCAGAAAATCCGGGAGGACTGGCTTAACACCGACAATAATATCAATCCGTGGAAAAGAAATATATATAGGGGTATGGGGTACCCACACCTGATACCCCATTGCCCAACACCTTCACCGTCGGATGGTACCCGGGATACAATTTAAAACAGACAACAAGAAATGGTGCGTGCAGATAAATTTCGAGAAGAGGAGGAACGCCAAGAATGACGTTTTAGTTTTCTTTGAAACTATTGAGATGGCTACTAATCTGTCGGTCCGCCCTAGATGTCTAGATGGAAGATAAAACATAGGAATACATGAGTGGGTATTTAATAGAGGCGATAATATAAAAGTTGATGTATGTATGTACAACTGAATCACGAAAATTTGGAACGTGATTAATAATATATAAATAAGGGAAAAAGCCACGAAGGAAAGTGAAACGAAGGAGTACTGCGAGGCCTTTCGACTCAATGTCCTTTACTTAGCTAAGAAAAGGACACTGAGTCGAGAGGCCTGCCCTCATATATGTATGTATATATATATATATATATATATATATATATATTATATATTATATATATATATTTATATATAATTATCTCTGACCATTTCCAAAGATTTCAACAGTATTATTGAGCTGGATATGTATTGCTCAAACAGGTTGAATCGTAACCAAGACCTTCAAAATACATTCATCCGCTGTCTACTATGAAGCTAAAGAGTATTAGCATAAACGACCCAATACTGCCAACAATGCAACAGAATCTAGCATACACTGCTTTCCAATAGATTCTCCATCCACATGTTTACAACATTAATATGGAAAGAGCATCATAATGTTAAGCGAGACTTCCATAGAACTCAAAGCCTCAGTATACGCAAGGGGACCTTTATACGCATAAAACCCAATCCCCAAGAAGCATGGCACGAAATGAAGAAGATGATGATCTTCATCGCGTCTCGTGCTTATACAAACTCGCACAAGACACGGAGAGCAATAAAACGATCAAGGAGTCTACTCATCTTTTACTACAGCCCAGCCCATCGATGAATGAATGATTAAACAAATGAGCATCGCAATAAACAGGAGGACGCCGTGTCTGCGTGTTACTACTTAACGACCGATCGTGAAATGATACCATGATTCCTTGAGTCCTCTATACAAACATTTCCTTTCTTCGGTTTATTTTTGTTGTGGCCGGCAAACTACCTGGCCCCGGTGAATGTTTATTTCACGGCAACACTGATGCGATGAGTCTTGTGCGCACGGTCCTATGTGACACATGGAATAAACTGCCACCAGAAGTTGTGAACAGCAACAGTGTGGAAGAGTTTAAAAGAAAGCTAGACAAAATCATTAGGTCACTGTGAATGCACAGTAAAAGCTGCTCCTAGAGATAAGTGAGCACAAGCTGTCTATGCGGATGGACAAATAAGTCTTTGAGACATCCTAATCCTTGTAAATCCTTGTAACCCTAGCGACGTTGCGAGGAGGCCGGGTTTCGGACTAAGCCCGTTTAGTCTACAAATTTTTAAAAGGGTCAATGAAAAAAAAAGGGGGTGGACACGGATTAGACAACGGCAAGTTAATATGTATGTATATTCAGTTAACTTTAGCTTGAGAATAACTTCAATCCAGTGGAAATTATACGTATGTCAAGGGCATCTCCATAGCCAGGATCTGAACCTATGCTTTTCTGAGCTGATGCCAGTGACTTTATCCACTTGGCAACTATTGACAGCTGAGTGGGTAGTCACTTGTCATATATGTATATACCAGAAAAGGCACAGATTCGAATCCTAGCCAGGGTGAATGTAATTACATGTGATTCACACTGGGTTGAAAGTAAAAGGGAATTTAATACCGATGGGTTATTTGTGGTTTAATATCTGAAATTACTAAAATGTAAAATTAAAGATAATTTATCTCTCTCTCTCTCTCTTAATATATATATATATATATATATATATATATTATATATATATATATATATATATATATTATATATATATAGAGAGAGAGAGAGAGGAGAAGAGAGAGAGAGAGAGAGTAGAGAGAGAGAGAAGATGGAGAGAGAGTCTATATATATATATATCATATATATATATACTATATATATATATATATGAGAGAGAGAGAGAGAGAGAGAGAGAGAGAGAGAGAGAGAGAGAGAGAGAGAGAGAGAGAGAAGAGAGAGAGAATTATGATAGATTGGCACTAATTTCACATATTAGTAATTTCACATATTGAGCCATAAGTAACCTACTAATAATAAATTCCCTTTAATTTGGGAATAATTTATATATATATATATATATATATATTATATATATATATAGTATATATAGTATATCACCTGAACTTCCACAATTGCGTACACGTACACAGACTATACGGTAAATAAGGTTCCTGCTTACACGAAGATTACACAACCACAAAAACAAAACAAAAACAAATAACAAAATTCTGGCAACGCCAGAAGGAAGACCCCAGCAACCTGGACACACCCGCCTTCTGTCCAGTTCAAAACGGCCTGGTAAACTCCTAATGAACTTTAGGCGTAGAAAAGGCGGGCTAGGAAAGGTAGGCGTAACCGCGTAACCTGCAGAGGCGAATGCTGAATGAAAGGGGGTTACATCCTGCCCCCCCAAAAAAAAAAAAAAAAAAAAAAAAAAATCGTTCCGCTGGCTACGCTTATCACCTGATGTTACGACTGACGTAGACATAATGCGATCCTGTGAAAATACAGAACGCAAATAGAGACGTGTGTCTTTCATGTTACACTTCCTATCCTCCGTAATTTTACGACAATATTTGCCTTTGTGGAACATTATAACACTCGCAACTTTCATATGTGGTTTTATTTAACACTGTAACACACTCGCCACTTGTATGTATGCCTTTATGTAACATTATAACACACTCGCAATTTTTATATAATGATGTACGCAAGCATGTTATTTTGCCAACATATTTCGTACAAACGCAAGCACCATTACGTGACGTTATTTACGATCGTTATCTTCCAAACAGCTTAGTACCTTAAATAGGTGCCATTTCCCTCCAAGGACATTAATTCAATTCTCTGATACTTCCGTATAAGACACGTCAGTTTGAAATAAGAATAACGTCCCCTAAGATTTGAAGACGAATTAGTGTAGTATTCACTGTAATCCTCGACAAAAATCTCAGGAATATATTTAGTGTAAAGTAACATTGACGACGAAGCGATCAGCCTAATGCAGTGAAATATTGCAGTCGTGGAAAATATTTCAAAAATAACATGACAAAATAGG
The DNA here is from genome assembly GCF_015104395.2 of Macrobrachium nipponense. Lineage (NCBI taxonomy): Eukaryota > Metazoa > Arthropoda > Malacostraca > Decapoda > Palaemonidae > Macrobrachium > Macrobrachium nipponense. The sequence continues at coordinate 17,887,045 of NC_061098.1, read as the reverse complement.
AAAAAATACGGAAACAAAAATAAGACCGAATGGCTTCCGGTGGGCCATAAAAAGTAGAGGGATTTCAGTAATGAAAAAACAGAGAGAGAGAGAGAGAGAGAGAGAGAGAGAGAGAGAGAGAGAGAGAGAGAGAGAGATAGTAATATATTATGGCGGTGGTCATCAACCTTCGATTTCCACGATCTAAAAGGCCACATATGGCCTCGAGCAGAATTTCTGCGACCCTCAACCCTTAGAACGGGAAGACAAGAAGGAAGGAGAGAGAGAGAGAGAGAGAGAGAGAGAGAGAGAGAGAGAGAGAGAGAGAGAGAGATATCAAAATCGATTTTCTCATATACTTGACAAGCAGGAAATCCACTTTTATGTGATCTTGCGCGGCAAAAGCCGACGTCGTCTCCCGAAACGATGTCACACGTAAACTCTCAACCATTGTGTTTTCACACGAAGTCCGAGGTCAATCTTTTGTCAATACAGATTGAATATTATTAGCTCTTATTATCAGGATTTCCTGTTTATCATTTCAAGACAGTCTCTCTCTATGACTCCGTGAGTTGCTTTCAATTCGGACTGTCAAGAATTGTGACAACAGAGAACAAGAAGATCTTCTTGGCTGTTGTGAGGCGGAAGCCATTTGCAATCCCATGCAAAAGCCTTTATGGTTTCAAGTGCAAGAAACTACGTAAATCTGACAGCATTCAGTCTATTACACTAAAGCAATCAGTTGAAAAAAAAAATGAAAACACTTGCGTCAGCACGTGAATTAAAGTCTTAGTAAAAAGTCGTCATAATGAAATCAAGGCAAAAACAACAATGACGCAACGTTCAACAAAAGCGCCGCAGGTTTATTTATTGGTGTATGTGTGTAAATAAATAAATAAATAAATAAATAAATAAATAAATAAATAAAACCTTCGTAAGCCAGCCAATGAAAACTCAATTCGCCATACTTAAAAAAAAAAGAGTAAAGGCTAAAGAAATAAATAATCGATGTTGGGTGCGTGCGTGCGTTTGTGTGTGTGTGTGTATATCCAAGCGGTCGCTTTCCTTGCTCTGACTCCTTTGCAGTTTCAAAAGGTAAACTGCGTTCGTTGTCCGCCAACGTCGAGAGAGAGAGAGAGAGAGAGAGAGAGAGAGAGGAGAGAGAGAGAGAGAGGCAGGCCAGGCGTAAAAGCGTGGCCTCTCCACCGGTCACTAAAACACACACCACTTCCGCTACTGCTAGCTACAACTGCTGCTGCTGCTGCTAGATGCTTCTTCACCTACCGTCGCTGCTTCTACTCTTGCTGCTTAACCCCAACAAACCCACGTCCACCCCGAAAAAACCTTCGTATTTGGTTGAAAAGTCTTGTTTTTATATTTTTCTCCCATGCCGCTCATGACCACTAATGGGTCTGAAAAAACTCTTTAAAAGCAGCGAGCAAATATTGGTGTTGGTCATTCTGTAGAGAAATTGGGTTTTCTTTTTCTTTTCTTTTTTTTTTATTTTCGTGTGAGAACAGAAGTGAATAAAAAACATTTTGACTCGCGTCTATTCTAAATATTTAAATGTGTCAATTTCTGTTTGTCAATAGAGCCCGTAATGCCTTCTTTCCCAGGTATAAACCTTTTCAAGATATTTAAATCTCATGAGAGAACAAGACATTTAATAATACTGACACTTGTAGCAATAATAATACCAGTAATATTTTATTAAAGTTAATGGCAAATCACAGGATTGATTTTATACATAATTCTTTCAATTCTCCTTATGAATTGAAAGATTTTTGTATAAAATCAATTCTATGAATTCTGCCATTATTTTTAATAAAAACATGTTTGAAAGAAGGTCTACTACCAGAATAACAATAATAATAACAATAATAATGAAGTATGATGCTACGATCAGCCTCTTCGATGGGTCAGTACTTAAAATTACTGACAATATTTTAATGAGAGAGAGAGAGAGAGAGAGAGAGAGAGAGAGAGAGAGAGAGAGAGAGAGAGAGAAGGGGGGGGCGGGGGGGGGCACTACAGGGCAGGACCGAAAGGACAATTCGAAGAGAGGTATGGAAGAAAAATAATAGGTGAGAAAAAAAAAAGGTACATGCACTGGGAAGGCTCGAATGAGCAGACCGCGGTGCAAATTAAGACTCCGTCTCAACATAAAAGATCATGCTCGATGGAGTGAATATTTCAGGAGTACCTGCACGTAAATAATGCAAGAAGCAGAAGCACGAATACGTGGGTACTGAAAATACTGTGTTCTGGACGTGTCACTGAGGATACAGGGAAGACAAAGGTCGTACAATGGAAAAGCATTAGGAGTCCACGAGAGGCAGGCGAGATGACACAGGTGATATGCATCAATATGGCTGCGAAGAATGTATAAATGGTTGATGTCTTGATGACAGGATACGATGACGAAAATGGACAAAGGCTACCGTCGTGTGTCATGCAGAATACATGGAACTACAGGTTATAGAATATTTACAGATGCGATGTGGAAGATTAAAAATATTTGTAGCAGACAGTCTAAAGAAAATAGAAGTTTTATACAGTCGAAAGAAAATAGAAGTTTTATGTTAAACAGAAGGAGTATGTCCAGTTCGGCACTTATTTTAACTCGATTTATACGTTCACAGATGGCATCAAAGCAGAAACCAGCAAAAGGATACACGAAATATGAGATGGGGCCGTGAATAATATGTAAACACTGAATTTTGCTGGCGAAAACTCTTCATGGTTGGTGAATAAGTTTGACTGTGCTCATAAAACAGTAAGCTGATAGTAAATGCTTGGCAGAATGATTTTACGTGGTAAAAAGACGCCGACACTTGAAGCAGCGTATATAGATATGGAGGCCAATAGAAAAAGATTTGATATAGTCGAAGCAGAGGAAAGTAGTCAAATTAGCAAAAAAAGCTAAAATACCGAGAGTATATAAATGGAAATAATAAAGACAAGGGCCGAGTAACTACATCTGACAAATTAACAAAAATGCCTTTAAAAAAAGTCATTTCCAATACATATTGCGCTGGGGGTGAGGAAGGGTTACACCACATTAGATTAATGTTTGCGGAAAAAAAGTTCATGTGTTTATTTCTTGATAAAATAATCTTATCAAGCTTACTTCTTCAAAACTACAGTTTATCACGTTTACGTCTTGAAGTGAACCATTATCTAATTCACTCCTTGAAAAAAAAAAGTTATTAAGTACACACAAACAGCTTTATGCTTACTTCTAGGTAAAACAACCCTTATCACAATATACTTTTTGAAAAAGTGATTCTTATCCCGATTACCTGAAAAAACTAATACATGCAAATGGAAAGAATGTAAGAGATGCACTTTAAAACCTACGTATTGCAAAACATAAAAATGTACTAAAAAATCCACATACTGCCAACATATATAAGAAATGTACTATAAAACCTACGTACTTCAACATATATAAGAAATGTACTTTAAATAAACCCACATACTGTCAACATATATAAGAAATGCACTTTAAAAACCACACATTACCAACACAAGAAATGTACTATAAAACCCACATATTGTCAAAACATATAAAAATGTACTATAAAACCCACATACTGCCAACATATATAAGAAATGTACTATAAAACCCACATATTGCCAACATATATAAGAAATCTACTAAAAAAACCACATACTGGCAACATATATAAGAAATGTACTTTAAAAACCACATATTGCCAACATATATAAGAAATGTACTATAAAAACCACATATTGCCAACATATATAAGAAATGCACTATAAAACCCACATATTGCCAACATATATAAGAAATGTACTTTAAATAAACCCACATATTGCCAACATATATAAGAAATGTACTATAAAACCCACATATTTACCAACATATATAAGAAATGCACTTTAAAACCCACATATTGCCAAAACATATAAAAATGTACAATAAAACACTCATATTGCCAACATATATGAGAGATGTACTTTAAAACCCACATATTGCCAAAACATAAAAAATGTACTATCTATAAAAACCACATATATATTGCCAAAACATATAAAAATGTACTATGAAACAAACATACTGTCAACATATATAAGAAATGTACTTTAAAACCCACATTTTGCCAAAACATATAAAAAATGTACTATAAAAACTACATATTGCCAACATATATAAGAAATGTACTTAAAAACCTATACATATTGCCAACATTACGCCTTCCACTGCCAACAAAATTACCCGACTAACAGGGATATTCGCGATATTAACCTGAAGCACTGACTACTCATTCTCAAAACACGTAATGGCAGCAAAGTTGATTCATTACTCGACGCGCGATAATCATCAAGTCACTTTGCCCAGTAAAGTCGCGGACAGGCTTCAGCATTACTTGCTGATTCGGAAGTGCCGTCTGCTGAATAATCTTGATCTTGGCGCCGCTCTATCAGGCACCCCTTTCGCCCTAGCCCCACCCCCATCTCTCTCTCTCTCTCTCTCTCTCTCTCTCTCTCTCTCTCTCTCTCTCTCTCTCTCAAATTGAAAGTACAAAACAACCTACTTTTTTCCTGCCGCGATTCTATGACTGCCACTAACCCTCACCCCACCCTCTCTCTCTCTCTCTCTCTCTCTCTCTCTCTCTCTCTCTCTCTCTCTCTCTCTCTCTCAAATTGAAAGTACAAAACAACTCTGTGCTGTTCCAACGTCAATGCAGGAAGCCAACCCCTCTGAGATTCGTAGTAGTAAGGAATATTTTCATTCACAAAAATCAAAGAGGATTCCATTCATGGAACGGCTCCGACACACACAGTGCGTGCCAAGGCGTGCACATGTGACGATAACGGGTCTCAGTGACACAGGGCGAATGAATGAACGAGGTGAATCCCAGAGTATTGGCAACATGCGACTTGTGGAAACCACTTGTAATACAGATCTCAATATCTATACGAGAGAGAGAGAGAGAGAGAGAGAGAGAGAGAGAGAGAGAGAGATTACCTGATGATCGATTCTACTCCACGGGGGGTCGAGGACTGCCCCCAGAGCATTTGCCTATCTGGGCTGAAGGTATTGTTAATGGCGATTATGGAAAGCAATGATGTTGAATCTAACTTTGGACCTGAAAGCAAGATTTCGTCGGGGAGAGAGAGAGAGAGAGAGGCGAGAGAGAGAGCAGAGAGAGAGAGAGAGAGAGAGAGAGACTTGAAAAATAATCACATAATAATAATATTGAAAATTTAGATAATAACATAAATAGGAAATATAAAAATGGGGAAAAATGAAAAACCTATTATAGAAATGATAAAATTCTGAGATAATAACAAAAATACAATATTTGCATAGTATATATATATTATATTATATATATATATATATATATATATATATATTTATATGAAAACTGGTGCCCAGCTCCCCATGAAATTCTTCTGGATCCTCTAATGGGTGGATATGGATGGCAAAGGGTCTTGCTGTTATGGGTAAGTTTTCCGATTTACAACAAGCCCAAGATAAATGTGAAACAGTTCACTTATACTGTAAAAAAAAAAAAAAAAAAACACCACGCGACCGCCAATATTTTCCTAAAGTATAAAGAAGAAAAAAAATGGCCAAATGAAACGCCAGATAATTGATTAACTCAACCTCATAAGTAACAAAATATTAAAAATCCATGATTGCTACTAGATCATTCATGAATGTTAGTCTAATACTTCTTGAAATTCAATGAAATTCAGTCTCAATCTGTTCTGAAAATACACACACACACACACATATATGTATATACTGGGTGTAAGTTCTTCGATGCTAGGTGGTATTTCTGGCAGCTTATTTGCAATAATTAAAGTACTGGTATTTGTCGCAGCTTATTTGCAATAAATGAAAGTACATCTATATTATCACAAACCTTTACACGGGAGTAAAACGGGGGGAGAGAGGGGGGGCTTTTAAATACGAACTAAGCCACGAAGCGAGAGGCCATCAAACCTGCTGGAAGATCACCGAGCATTTACCCCAATCAAAATTTCTCCACTGCCTGCTGCTGACCTGACCTACACCTGCCCCACCTACTTCATAACCTGCTGAGATGCGGAATTTCTAACAAGGGCTGTTGCTTCGCAAGCGTTTGCTCCGTCCTGAAATGCTTATGCATCGTCCATCCCGCCCTAAATCAACAATGCACTTCGTCTGTAAATATCAACAAATGTTGACGAAAGATTTGGTTAACCTATTCGTAAAAGATAAAACAGAAACAGCCATGATTCCTGAAAAAAAAAAATATATATATATATTATATATATATATATATATATATATATATATATATATATATATATATATATATATATATGTATGTTTTTTTACCGGAGTGTATGTGTGTGTGAGAGAGAATTCCTTTCGTCTATACAATATCATTGCCATTATTATAAGCAATCCATAAGAACAGATAACAAGGGAGACAACGCATCCTCGCCTCAGACTACTTTCACACAAAGCCAGTAGCTTTTCTGTCTGATCCATGTTGCAGAATCATCAAAAGAAAAATAATTTCATCACTCAACAAATTATTTTTTTCAAATCGCTCAAGACCCAAATACCATGTACAAAAAGACAAGAGAGAGCCAAAACAATGTAAATTAGAATCACAAGAACTCAGGAAATAAAGACTAATATATAATTAATATAATATATATATATATATATATATATATATATATATTTTATATATTATATATCCTAAACGTAGCACGAAGGCACACGTATACTTGAGAATATTCTTAAATCCACGGTTAGAAAGGTAAGTGAACTTGAAAATGTAGAATATACTACGAAAGTACTTGTTCCAAGTCCCTGTTTCACTTACCTTTCCACTGTGGATTTAAGATTATATATATATATATATATATATTATATTATATATATAATATATATATATAATCTCAAAAACAATCTGGCTCTTAATCACACACACGCATCATCATCCATTGCGCCACCCCAAGGTCCACGATTTCATTCATAAGACGAACCACACAACTTTCACCCCAATACCCGGAACAATCATCCGCTCCCCCCATCCCCCTACCCACGCCGCCCCTGGAAACCTCTCCTCCGTATTACTAAGCCCCCCCCCCCCCCACCAAACTTCACCACACACGACGACCTAATATAAGTGAATGCCTGCCACCAGCCAGAACGAGCGTGCAAGCTACGCGTGACCTTCAACGAACGTATTTTCCATCGCATTTCCCTTCGACTTTGATGATGGCCGTCCCCCGTCGGCCATCTGCTCGATTCTCATCGAAATCTTAGGCAGCAAATATCGACGCTTAAGTATCCGTCCGTAAAGGATAGAAGTCAATTTCCTCATCTACCAAATAAGCTGTTTTTTACTCCCAGTTCCCGAGGATGTAAATAACACCTGAGAGGCGACAGGTCACCAGGCAGACTTTTTAAAACCATGTGTCCTGCCATGCGACCATTAAAAGTATGACATGGTTTTCGTTCATCTAGTTAGGTTTTATTTATATTTGCTGTTGATCTGAATAATCCCTACTAGGCACATACGTAATCTCACTGATAAGTAAATCTTCGTAACTGATCTTTCGGTATAATACATATCACAAGCTCCAAGGATCCAAGGTCCTTTAAATATATACTCTTAGAGTATATTGAATTGAAAGGACCTTGCAAGGATCTTTCCAAGACACATCCAACCCGAAATCGTCAACGTTCCGACAGTTATACGAAGGAAGGCGATATCCTTCTCAAGTATCACGATACTTGAAAAGGAAATAGGATTTCTTTTCCTTCAAAGTTCTATTACGGTACTTGAAAATTGTAGGAAATGGAAAATACACTTCCTGCACTTCACTAAATATAACTTTCCAAAAAGCTAGGTATTTCTTTAGTAAAACAACTGTCTGACTAATCTGCTTTCTGATAAAAGCTGGCAATAATCTTTACACGAGAAGAGCAAAAAAGAAAAAAAGAAAAAAAGAAAATAAATAAACAAATCAAGTCCTTCCTGGTTGTATATAAAGAACATTTTTTTTACAGTGACGGCTATTACTGAAATTACATAAGTACACAAAGTACACACACACATTATATATAATATATATATATATATATATATATATATATATTTATGTATATATATATATGTATATATATACTTTATATAAAGTATACTTCAGAGAATAGAACAGAATATAGAATTTAGCACTAAGGCCAAGAGTTGGGGCCTATGAGGTCATTCAACGCTGAAAGACAAATTGACAACAAGAAGGTGTAGCAGGAGGAAAACCTCGCAGCTGCGCTACGAAACAACTGTTAGAGAAGGTGGAAAGCCAGATGGAAGAAAGAATATGAACAGAGGTTCATTAAAGAAAAAAAAGGAATGAAAGAGGTTGCAGCTAGGGCCCGAAGGGACGCAGCAAATACCCCAAGTAATGTGGTGCACTGACGGCACTAACCCCCTATGGAGAGTAAAGGTACTTATGCTTCAGGAACATTAACAATTCGACCAAGATCCGCTTTGAGTATTGGTCACTCCAGAATTTCCCGGAATGCAAGAAAGCTCCAGTCCAATCCCGTCCTTGAGGCAAGGACGTGTTAAACGTGAGCCGTGCTTGCGGGAATGACTGCAAAGTCACGGGGAAGGGGGAGGGAGGGGGTGTCTGCCATTCACGTCTTTTCTTCTAGTAAACCATTCTAGAATGAATGTTGCATCAGTAAGTCGCTACAAAAGAATGGGCGTGAGGAATTCAAAGAGTATTACGATGAACTGATGAAAGGGGTATTTTACCCGGGTAATTTGTCTGGTCTAGCGTTTGATTTATATCTCTTCTTGTTTTCTAACAATTAATCTTTACTATGCATTGTTTTGAAGGTTTTTAGTCAATGTACTGGCTTTTTGGCTACCTCTGGCGCAAGTACAGATAACAATAAGAGTAATAACACTGCCCTAAAAGAGGGATTCCCTCCTAGTAATAATAATGATAACACTACAACAAAAGATGGGCTCATCCTTAATAATAATAATAATAATAATAATAATAATAATAATGTCCACCTGGTAAAATGTTTTCGAACAATGGATATAAACACAAAGAATTGAAAGTGCGTCACCTTCAATACATCAGCATACTGTCACTTGTCAATTTTACTTTCATGTGCATATACTTCTGTGGAGGAGGTTTCTGTAAAAAAAAGAGCAGGTAACTTAAAGTTAAGTATATCTTAGTTGTACCAGACCACTGAGCGAATTAACAGCTCTCCTAAGGCTGGACCGAAGGACTAGATATTTTTAAGTGGCTAGGAACCAATTGGTCACCTAGCAATAGGCCCTACAGTTTATTGTGGGATCCGAACCGCATTATGGTAACTTGAACAAATCATCTTTCAAAGACACAACATGACTAACTTAGTCCCAGTTGCATGTCTAAAGGAATTCTTTTTAAATAAATAATAAAACCTGTCATTCGGTCATATCAAAAAGTATCACTAGAAGACTCGTCCTCTGAATGGAACGGAATATTAGGCCAAATGCCAAGGGGTGGGACCCATGCGGTCATTCAGCGTCGAAAGGCAAATTGTCATACTTAGGAAAGGGTAGATAGAAAGATGGAAGAAAGAGAATATGAACGGAGATACAGTAAAAGCAATGGAAGATGTTGAAGCTACAGGCCGAAGGGACGCTGCAAAGATGCTCTCAATATATGTTAAGCGAAATTCTTTGATCGACTTTGAAATTCTTTCCTGTTTGCTTGGGCTACATACGGGTTATTAATAGGGTCTCTGCTCCGATGGAATATTCATTATTTTGCATCATGTTTGTACTGCTTCCATACAATTCCCACCCGGCTGCAATTTGCGAATAAATTTCAGTCTGTCATCGTCCGAAAACTTAATTAATATTCACCATTTTACATCTTACTTGTGATGTTTTCAATGCAATTTCGTTGCACCTGCAATCTGCGAATGCATTTCAATCTATCAAAGTCCGAAATTAACTTGATAATCATTATTTTACTTCAACCTTGTGATGCTTTCAATGCAATTTCATCCCAGCTGGAATCTGCGAATGAAATTCAACCTATCAACATCCGAAAGCTGACTTAATATTTACCATTTCCTATAATAAAATAAATACATCTGCACACCCTCATAACAATGCAAGCCACAAAGAAATACAGTCCTACGGTTTCCTCGCTGCGGCCAGTCGTGACAAACTGTCCAAGAACGTTAGACACAGATTGCACTTACTGAGTTTGAGGGAACTTGAGGGAAACTGAAGCAAACCGTTAATTTTTTTTTTTTTTTTTTTTTTTTTTGTTTTTTTTTTTTTTTTTTTTTTTGCAATTATGAAATCGTTGAGATTTTACAGAATTACTCGTTTATTCAATCAACAGTCTTCAACCATCTACATGCACACGCACACACACACACACACACACACACACACACACACACACACACACACACACACACACATATATATATATATATATATATATATATATATATATATATATATATATGGCACTCTCTTTTCATTTATAACTTTCCTAGTGGCTTCAGCTAATAAACAAATAACGTGCTTACTTTTGTGGTTTCGCTTAGTGTGTGTGTACGTATATGTATATGTATGTATACATATATATATATATATATATATATATATATATATATATATATATATAGTGTACATTTGTATATATGTATACTATATATATATATATATATATATACTATATATATATATATATATACATATATATATATGAAGGAAACTCCAAATTTTTCGAATAAAAAAACAAAATTTTGTTTTTATTGTACACGACTATGAGGGAATACCACCCATCGTGTAAACCAAAACACACAGTCTACCGTAACACACCAAATTCAAGTAATAAAAAAAAAAACAAAAAAAAAAAAAAAAAAAAAAAAAAACATGGTTTAAGACCAAAACAAAGCCCAAGTACTATTAGGAAAAAAAAACGAACGAACTTCGCGCCTAAGTAGGTTTGTTGACACATATGACGTCATGCGGGTCGCGGGCAAGAGAGAGAGAGAGAGAGAGAGAGAGAGAGAGAGAGAGAGAGAGAGAGGGCGGGCAATGCAGCGATTGGTGGTTGCTGGCTGGTGATGGCGTCTCAGTGGTTGGGGAAGGAGGGACGGAGAGGGGAGAGGTAACCTAAGCCCATTCCTGTTAAGAAGTCAGCCAAGGGAGACGATCCCCGTGTCTTTCTCGGTAAAACAGATGAATCAACATTCGCGAAGCATTGCGCCACATCTACTTATTTGTATTTTATATATATATATATATATATATATATATATATATATATATACCTGTATACACACATAAACAGTCAGAAGCGCACATTACAGTTACAGCGTAAACAGTTTCTAACTGGGGGACGCCCGGCCAAGATAACGCAAGTATTAGACAAAAACATGAGACAAAGTTTACACATATCCCTTCCCTCAATTCACCGAAGCATCCTGATACGGAATACCTGGACACGAAACTGTACGGTCAAACGCAATGTCACAATCCACAAACTAAAATATATACGCGCGTATGTGGCTGCGTATAGTCTTTTAAGTACACGTGCACGTACAGAAATATAAACCAAACGTTGCAATCGAGGACGTCAGGCAATATTATAGTTGCCGATGTGGTCTGTCTCCGTTTGCAGAGTTGTCACTGGGACGTACGTACGTACCTCTTGGCACAAAAGGTAAAATGATTTAGCAGGTGTCGACTCGTAAGATAAAGACACATTGGTTAAGTAGCTAATGGGTCAATAACACCGAGTCCCTCACCGCTCATACGCCCGGTCACCCAGCTCTCTCTCTCTCTTCTCTCTCTCTCTCTCTCTCTCTCTCTGAGAGATCTTAAAAAATGTATCATTTTAATTTATGATGATGCGCTTTCCTTTGCTTTTTAGTATTTTGGCTGTTCCATTATTAATACTCTCTCTCTCTCTCTCTCTCTCTCTCTCTCTCTCTCTCTCTCTCTCTCTCCCTTGCTATATTTCGACCATCACTAAATATCTATTGCATATATTTTAAGAGAATTACCTCTAGTTATTAGATATACAAGGTGTCCATAAAGTTCCATTACCAATACAAGCATTTATTGCTCAGAATGGTACTGGGACTTTATGGACACCCTGTATTACCGGACGACCTAAACTGTAAAGCAACATGCCATCACAGTGACACCAGCATATGGCACAATTCATGTTCGATCTGGCATCTCGTTCGTACCCAATTCTAAAGTCATTATCTGAGATCACAGACTTCAATACCTTTTACAACTTACGCATGAAGCCACAAAGGAGAGGAGCTCGACAAGGTAATCCCAACCTGAGAAATGGAACGGTTTCACCGGTATATAATAATACTCTCCCGCCGTCAGCATACGTTTCAAAACAAGTCGCAGTTTCAAAGTTTATACAGATCTTGGTCAACTCTGGTCATGACGAAAACGCCAACTAAAACGGCTTATTGCATCGGCTATTCTTTCTGCCTATCCTATCCAAAGCGACGGAATAATTCCTCATTCCCTCCATTTCATCTTCAATCTTGATCTTTGGAAATTCTCTTGCACCCTTAAAAAAATTAATTACTTTGCTATCATTATTATCTATTATCATTTCAGCAGATGAAACCTATTCACAAGGAACACGAACACCAAAGGAGCCACTGACTTGAAATTCAAGCTTCCAAAGAACGTCGGTTTCAACCTACCCCCACACTGCACCAGTAACTGATCATGATAAGGAACCAGTGAGTTTTCATCGTCCTAGGGGAGAAGCGAACCTGCAACATCTGGGTGGCATTCCACGGCACTAGCCACTATACTGGCGGACCACAGAAAAATCGGCCACATCTGTCCTGATCGGTGCTATATAACTGAAAATATTGTTCACGGCTCATTTCGTTCCGGTGTTTTGACGCTGGCTGGCGTTAAATCGAATGACACGGAACATTCGTATACGTATTCGACGTTAACAATAAACGCACTCACACGCACGCGCATTCAACTTCAAAACATAATCTGAAATCAGCATTTGCCAACAATTTCTTAATATGAACACCCATTGGAGAGCTGCTGCTATCTGACCTACTTTAGCCAAGCCGAGGGAAAAATAATAAAAAAAAAGAAAGGAATAGTGGAGCTTACAAGGAAAAATAACAGAGAAGAAAGGAATAGCAGAGTTTACAATACATTCTGAGGACTGCAAAATGTTTAGGAGAGAAGTGAAGCCACTGTGGAAAAAAATTGTTTAAACGCATGAGGGTTTGTTGTGGCAATTTCATGGAGGCGAAGTGAGGATGCTGAATGTGAAGGCCTCTAGGTAGATGGTGTCGAAATAAATCGTTTGAGCGAGACACTTGGAATGACAAGGGATGAAAGGATGGGAAACGAAAGATTCAACGAAATGGTGCAATTTCGGAGTTCTTGGTGGTTTGGTCACGTGAAGAGAATGAGGCAAAAGGACACCAAGAAAGTAAAGCCTATATGGATAAGAAGAAAGTAAAGCCTACATGGATAAGAAGAAAGTAAAGCCTACATGGATAAGAAGAAAGTAAAGCCTACGTGGATAAGAAGAAAGTAATGACTACGCGGATAAAAATAAATTAATGCCTAAACGAATAACAAGAAAATAATGTCTATATGGATAACAAGAAAGTAGTGCCTACATGGATAAGAAGAAAGTAATGCCTATATGAATAAAAAGAAAGTAATGTCTACATACATACAAGAAAGTAATGTCTACATGAATAACAAGTAAGTAACGCCTACATGCATTACAGGTAAGTAATTCAAATTTCTCAAAGTAAAATTCAAAATCAAATCTTTCTTCACATGCAATTACATACACTTACATGAATTACATATACTTTCAAAAAATGACACTCAGCACAGAGAAAGTCTTCAAGTAAAAACAGTTTCCTCTTCTTCATAACGGGTGATGCCTACATGGATAACACGTGTTGGAATAGACTTCGTATCCGGTAAGAGCAAGAACATATACAAACCAAACTGAGGATCACAAGGCTTCCGAGGGATATTATCTTACTGTATATATTACTTAAGTCTACATGCTACCGAAACACATTATCTTAAACTATTTTAAATTAATATTTTTCACTGTACTCTAAAACCGTTGTATGAAACTTTATAATCCCATAAAATACCATTAACACGACAAAACCACATATACTTCAATTGACAATCGAAATGAATATATGGACAAAGTTACAGCCACGAATGAAAACTGAAACACTGGAGATGATAAGTACTTTCATCAATTTTTCTTCGTGGCTGTAACTTTGTTCGTATAATCATCACGTTTTTTAGTTCTTCCTGATTATAATCAAACACACAAACACACACACACACACACCATACACACACACACACACACACACACATTATATATATATCTATATATATATATATATATAATATAATATATATATATATATATATATATATATATATATATAGATAGATAGATAGATAGATAGATAGATAGATAGATAGATCGATAATGGTATCATAAATGTTCAGACACAACAAAAACCACAAAACAAGCTTTCCTTCGGGGACGCAAGACATGGAAAACAAAAACAAAAAAGTCACAGGAGGATTTGGCCTCTACAGGAGCCATCATCATCATCATTCAAAATAATCAAAGCCATGCTGGTACACAGAATGCCCACATCCAAAAAAAAAAAAAAAAAAAAAGAATCATCATCATCTACAGTGACGACAATGACGGAGGTCATGAAGAACGGACGATGATGACAAGTGACGAACACCACTGATAGTGAGAAGGGCGATAACAGTGACCATGAATTTACGTGAGTAGGGATGATGATGATGACGACGATGGCTGATAGTGATCTTCTTCACATAATGATAATTTGATTGCTGATGGTGATGATGATGATGATGATGATAAATACTGGTGTGGCTGATGATGTGGCATTGAGGGTGTAGCAGTACTTGTAGGAGTAATGGCGCCATGGGTAGATGCCACAGTCACACACACCCGATCTCTGCCTCATCCTCCGCCCCTAACCCTCCTCCTCCTCCCACTCCAACTCCCTCACACGATGGCCCTCCATATCATCAACGCCGAACCACCTCCTCCTACTCCTCCATCCAAGAACCACCCCGCCCATTACTACTCCTCCTCCTCCTCCTTCTACCATCATGGTTCCTCTTCAACCTCATCTTTCAGCTCTGCTTCTCCTCGTGTTCCTTGTTCATCCTCCAACTTGGTGTCCTTTCGAGTTCGTCCTCCTACTTGGTGTCCTTTTGAAATTTATCCTCCTATTCAGTGTTCTTCAAAGTTCGCCCTCCAACTTCCTGTCCTTTCGAATTCGTCCTCCAACTTAGTGTCCTTTCGAGTTCGTCCTCCAATTTGGTGTCCTTTCAAGTTCCTCCTATTTGGTGTCCCTTCCAGTTCCTTCTATCTGGTGTCCCTTCAAGTTCGCCCTCCTATTTGGCATCCTTCCATGTTCACTTCCTATTCGGTATCGTTTCAAGTTATCATCCTAAATTGGCATCCTTTTAAAACTCATACATATGTAATATGAATAGATAAACACTCAGGACTTTATCTGATGATATAACATCAGGTACAGACTTTCCAAGAGAGAAATTTCAATTTATTTTCTAATGGTTAATGTCAATTCTCTTTTACAAAGTTTCTAATGTCAAAATCTGAAAATATGTCAGAAAATACAATCGCACTGGTCATCTAACCTACGACAAAATGTCGCACAAAAAACGGTGTATATATATATAATGTGCTGAAAGGGAACCCTGGTGTTTTACTAAAGCAGGTTTATCAAACACGAGAGAGAGAGAGGAGAGAGAGAGAGAGAGAGAGTAGAGAGAGAGAGAGTGGGGGGGTGGGGGGGTGGGGGGAATGGAGAGACCCAATTCACAAAAGGCAATGAAAATGCCTTTTGAAAACCGGAACGTAAATAATGCGTTAGGATACGGAGGCAAAAAGAGTTCCAATCTTACAAATAAAGATATCTCTGAACCGTTCGATTAGGGACTACTCAATATCTTATTCAATGTAGACGTAGGATGACGCGACCTGACAGGTCTTACAAGGTCTTACAAGGTCACACACCTGGCGAAAACGGACTCGTCGCCTCCTCTCCTTGAGCAACGGCACCGTAGCCGAAACAGTAGTACTTCAGGAAAGAAAGGAGAGGCCGCTCTGCGGTGGAAAGTGCAACAAGAGTTTTAGACCGTCGAGGTCACTCGTCGGATTCATTGGCTTTGGGCTTTGGGCTTAGTGCTCTGAAGGTAAAATCATCGAAAAAATCGAGAGCAATAGTCTATACAGAAACGATACAAGCAAACAACCCTAACATTCGATGCAGGAATGGTACAAACAAAACACCCCTAATATTCTATACAGGAACGGTACAAGCAAAACACACTAATGTTCTCTACATAAACGGTACAAGCAAAACAATACTAATGTTCTATACAGAAACGTAGAAGCAAAATAACACTAATGTTCTATACATAGACGTAAAAGCAAAACAATACTAATGTTCTATAGAGAAACGGTACGAGCAGAGCAACAATGATGTTCTATACAGAAACGGTACAAGCAAAACCACGCTAATATTCAATACAAGAACGGTACAAGCAAAAAAATCCTAATATTCTATACAGGAGCAATACAAGAAAAAAACTAATATTCTGTACAGGAAGAACACAAAAAAACATAATATTCTATACAAGAAAAATACAAGAAAAAACTAATATTCTATATAGGAAAAGTACAAGCAAAAACCAATTCTGAGACTAAATATATTAATAAATTACCAATATAATAGCTAGTCCAACAGAGAACCTCTGTAATAATTTATCAAATATTAAACAAAAACATATCTAGGCTGGATGTACTTCAACAGGTATACTAACACTTGGAAAATTACCTTGGTTAAAGTCTACTATTTAAGACTTCGATGGAAACAGTTTTCATCACATATGTAAGTCTAAAACATTTGTGTATATCTTAAACATGATACAATCTTTTCCTACAATCATAAACATCAATGCCACTTATGTTTTAAAAGATCGACTCAACAAAGCATAAACTGACCAATTTAAATGGAGTGAAATATTGGTGATAGCTTTCTGTATATCTTTGTAGAATTATTGAGCTAACAAAAGAGGCGACGCCAGCTTTATTTAAATCAACCCGCTCATGGTAATCAGTGCTGGAAATAATCGAAGATATTCTTAAAAGGGCTTAACAGCCGTTATAATGGAAATCTCTCAAAACAATAGTGAATTCTTTTGGCGACTAATTTATTGGAGGAAAGAAAGTTCTAATAAAAATTGCCGCAAACAATATGATTCTTAATCCAAAAATAAAAATAATATTGAGAGAGAGAGAGAGAGAGAGCTGTTGAGGGGCTCACGGACTCGCTTAATATGAAAGAGTTTATTATTTAACATATGTGACTTTGAAATGAGGAAGAGGTTAAGAAATTTAAATTAAATAAGTAGGTGAGCAACGGGGTCAACGGAACATGTCGGAGGAAATCAAGAACAAATATATTCAAATATGATTAGAAAGCCAAAGGAAGGAAAAGTCATAGAGGAGGAGGAGGAGGAGGAGGAGGAGGAGGAGGAGGAGGAGGAGGAGGAGGAGGAGAGAGAAACATAATAATAATAATAATAATAATAATAATAATAATAATAATAATAATAATAATAATAATACGCGTCCGGATTGTTTTTTATCGAAAGCCAAAGGAAAGAAAAGGAGGAGGAGGAGGAGGAGGAGGAGGGAGGAGGAGGAGGAGGAGAGAGAGAGGTTAGAGGAGGGAGGAGGAGTTGAGGACATATTATTTACGATGGGCAGGGTCACGTTGCCGCCCTTGTCGTCATGTAGGTGACGCTCCATTGTTGCAGCTTTGTTGTACACACTCGCCACCTACACTGCCACTCATACACTTGACACGCATCACTACTGGGGTGTTGTGGAGGGAGAGCTCAAGAATGATGCGCTAGCTCTCTCTCTCTCTCTCTCTCTCTCTCTCTCTCTCTCTCTCTCTCTCTCCTCTCTCTCTCTCAAATAGTTTTATTTTTGGATTAAGAATTCTATTATTTGGGGCAATTTTTAATAGAATGATGCACAGCTCGCTCGCTCTCGCTCTCTCTCTCTCTCTCTCTCTCTCTCTCTCTCTCTATGTATATATATATATATATATATATATATATATATATATATATTATACACACACACACACACACACACACATATATATATATATATATATATATATATATATATATATATATATATATACAACACACACACACACCACATATATATATATATATATATATATATATATATATATATATATAGTTTGATTTCTGGATTAAGAATTTTATTATTCGCGGCCATTTTTAATAGAATGATGCACAGTTTTGGCTACCTCTCTCTCTCTCTCTCTCTCTAAAAATCGTTTTAAATTTGTATTAAAAATGTTATTACTTGTATCAGTTTTTATTTGAATGATGCACAGTTTTGTGCTCTCTCTCTCTCTCTCTCTCTCTCTCTCTCTCTCTCTCTCTCTCTCTCTCTCTCACAAAATTATTGTATTATTTTCGGACAAAAAATTTCGTATTATCAAAATTGTTTCATTTATTGGATTAAGAATTTCATTGTATTGGCTCTCTCTCTCTCTCTCTCTCTCTCTCTCTCTCTCTCACACACAAAATTATAGTTTTATTTTTGGATAAAGAATTTCATACTATCAAAATTGTTGAATTTTTCTGGTTAAGAATTTCCTTACAAAGTCCCGGCGCCATTCACACCAACGTCATACCCGGCGAGTCGCTTAATTGCCCCCAAAAATGGCCATTAGAATGGATGCTACATAATGATTACCAAACATTGTCTGTTATGATTGTGTTATGACTCACCGTTCCCTCATCAGAAGCTGCTGGCGTTTCTTTTCGACTCCCAAAAACCCTCTCTCTCTCTCGGATTGACGCCCACCCTCATTCTCCCATTGTTTTGCGCTCCCTGCTTTCAGCTATAAGTTTCTCTCATCCGCTTTCTAAGCTTTTTTTTTTTTTTTTTTTTTTTTAAATTACGATCCACCTATATAGTTCCCTTCTGGTGGCGTGCTTTTTTTAAGAGGACAGGAATCAGACTCTCTCTCTCTCTACGATGTTTAACTCTTAATAAAATTTTCTTTCATGGCATTCAAACAAAACACTGACAGCTCCATAATCAACACCTAATTAACTTGAATATCTCTCTCTCTCTCTCTCTCTCTCTCTCTCTCTCTCTCTCTCTCTCTCTCTCTCTCTATACAATTCTTTTTTTCATAGCATTTAAAACATTGATATCTCCATAAGTCATCATCTAATTCTTAAACTGGTACTTTTCACGGACAAAAGGTCAAATTAATCTCTCTCTCTCTCTCTCTCTCTCTCTCTCCTCTCTCTCTCTCTTTTGGGGGTTCATATCTAGGGGAGATCCTCTGATTTTTAAACTGGTACTTTTCAAGGAATAAAGGTTAAGTTAACTTAAAATTATTAAGGTCTACCACAAAATACTAAAGTCACTTAAGAGACTGCATTTGCGCTAATTACATCATTTCACCTACAGCCCAGATAGCGCTTTGCAAATACAGCATTAACAATATAGGAGGTGTGAAAAAATAAAATAAAATAAAATAAAATTTCAAAAGTGTATTTGTTAAGTATTGCATAACAAAAGGAAGAATGATTTCGTCTTAGAGGGCTGCTACGTCTGAAAGGGGCAGTAGCCTTTGAAAGCTAAAGAAATGCGCATTTTTCAGAAGGGGGCAGTAGGCTTGGAAAGCTAAAGAAATGGGAATCTTTTCAGAAGAGGGCAGTAGCCTTTGAAAGCTAAAGAAATGGATATTTTTCAGAAGGGGTAGTAGGCTTGGAAAGCTAAAGAAATGTGCGTTTTTCAGAAAAGGGCAGACGCCTTTGAAAGTTAAAGAAATGCGCATTTTTCAGAAAAGGGCGGTAGCCTTTGAAAGCTAAAAATACGCATTTTTCAGAAAGGGGCGGTAACGCTTTTCTGAAAGCTAAAGAATTACGCATTTTCAAGTGATAAAAATGTGCTTCAGCTCTTAAAAAAAAAAAAGGATCTTTCTGTTTCCTTCAATTATCAAAACGAGATTGTACTGTGTAGCACTACATAACACTCGCCCAATCGACAATTTATAACCACATTAATCCCAACATTTAAGTAAGCATGGTCAGACACAACGTATAAATAATTTGAGATTCACAATTAAAGTAAAATTACAATTTAAACAACAAAGGCCGGTCGATATAGTCGATACAGATGACGCCAATATGCTACGCCCACCATTAACTTTAAAACTCAGATCGTAAAATCCCCATGAAAATTACATGTAAAGAAGACTGAAATCATTACTTTTCTAATAATTCCAATAACCCCAAAAACTATCCCAGTAGGCGGGGTTTTTTTTTTTGGGGGGGAGGGGGGGTGGGGGGAGGGGGAGGGGGTTCACCTATTCGAGTACTGGGCGGAAGAACCAGTATCCACAAATTCGCTGATCGAAAAAGTCTATCCTACAACCACCTCCACTTCCTAAAATCTCGACTGCAATCAAGAGAAAATTGCCATCCGCAACTTTCTAAATAGAAAGCTATAGCATTTGTACAGAAACAAGACCCTTCAAGCTCTATGTGCATCATTATGTAATAAAAAAAATACCAGTTAAACCAAATAACAACAAATAGCAATCGGTCCGCAACTTCATTCATGCGGAAGGCTGATATGATAAGGAAACGTAGTGCGTATTGAGTGCGTATTCTGTTAACCACGGGGTCTGGTGCTGCTTATAACATTCGACAGACAGCCGACAGACGCCGCCTACAACAAAAAATCACGAAAGAAAAAAAAGAGATGAGACATTCGATTAAGCCTCGAGACCATCAGTATTAATTACTAACTTGATGTATGTATGCATGTATGTATAGGGAAGTGCCCGAAATATATGGTTGCAACGTTCAAATAAGTGTTTTCTGGGCCTTTTGTTACCTTCGTGTTCTATGCTGTATAACAGTAAAAGGCATTCATATATATATATATATATATATATATATATATATATATAATATATATATATATATATATAAAGGAATAGTTTATATTTATCA
Organism: Macrobrachium nipponense; assembly: GCF_015104395.2. NCBI lineage: Eukaryota > Metazoa > Arthropoda > Malacostraca > Decapoda > Palaemonidae > Macrobrachium > Macrobrachium nipponense. The sequence continues at coordinate 17,865,818 of NC_061098.1, read as the reverse complement.
CATCACCGTGATTCATATAAATCATTCGTATATATATATATATATATATATATATATATATTATAATAAATATTAATGTAAAGAGAAGAGAGAGAGAGAGAGAAGAGAGAGAGAGAGAAGAGGCCGGGGGCAGGGAAAGCAATGGAAGAAAGACGAGGGAGAGAAAGAGAGAGAGAGAGAGAGAGAGAGAGAGAGAGAGAGAGAGAGAGAGAGAGAGGAGCACTGAATGAATGGTCGGGAATGAATGAGAGAAGAGAAAGATCCGCAGGGGGAGGAGGGTGAGGGAGGCCAATGGATGGATGGGGGCAGGAAATGGAGGACCAAGGAGGGGGGGGGATTGAGAGAAGGGGTGGGGGTGAGAGCAAAGGAATGAGATGCCAGATTTCTGCATAGGAGCATCTGTCTCGTTGATACCCCTTAAGGAATGACACGACGAGATGGCAACAGTTCTTGGGTCCCGATTCCCATCTCTCCATTGCCAGCATCAAATATGGGTTCCCTTGAAGTATCTAATTAGTACTTATATATATGATATTAATTTCGAAAAGACTTAAGTCCTTAAATGCTTAAAATAACTTGGACGCCAAAACCCCTATATATGGTGCCACCTGGTAAGAATCAACGAACCCCCCCCCCCCCCCCCCCCCCCCCCTTTACAAATCAAGTGGGGCACCAACCTTCCCCTACCCCACAACTACAACGGAAAAGGGCTATTGTACTTGGGGTCACTACAGCTGAGCGCTTTCAATTAGCATTACTACTACTATACCAGTACTACCATCACGATGGTGTCATTGCAAGGCGAGTGCTGTAGTACTCCTGAAATTATAGATTCAAAGTCACGTTGCTTGATCTTGAAAAGAGAGAGAGAGAGAGAGAGAGAGAGAGAGAGAGAGAGAGAGAGAGAGAGAGAGAGAGAGAGAGAGAGAGAGTCTATCTACTGAATAACGCGCAAATAACATAGCAAACAAACAGATAAAAAAACCATATGCTTAGCTGATCCAGTGTCAACAGAATAACCCCTTGGACTTGACAAAGGGAACAACTTGACTCATTTTTTAACTAATAACTCCGAATTTCTGACACATATAAAGTGCAAACATGACGTAAGTAATTAATAACAGTGAAACTGAATGACTTTCAAATTGCTGAAAAATTCTCACCCATGCGGATAATCCTACAAATTTAATCAGTTTGAAATAATTGTATTTCAAATTGTTTTAACAGAAATCTTAATCAGCTGAAAATTGGTTTGTAGGTGACCCTAAAATACTGCAACATTACGTAAGGTTTTACTTTTCACAATACCAGAGAATTAGCTCGATATTATACCTACAAGTCAGTCACAAGACCCAAGATCAAAGAAATCGAAAAGTGCTTTTCTACCCTGAAACTGAAGTACCTTTAACAATACTCTTACAAATATTTTTAATGAACCTTACATCAACAGTAACCCCGTAACATCTACACTAAACAGGGACTCTAGCTGTCAAAAGTTTTACTACTGTGTAGCTGTATCATCTCACGATACTTAATCAAGAGGACAAGTCGAGAAGACTTCGTGAACTGGCTTGCATCGGGGGTTTTCAAACATCGCAGGCAAGAAAAGGAGAGAGGAAGGAAAATTAACTAAATTAGGGGACACAAGACAAGAACTCCTCAGCTGTTTCTGACCAGCCTCCTTGTTTGGCCAATTTCTCGCCCTCTTGTTTTTAACATTAATATTTACTCTGTCCAATTCATTGTGCTTCAGCTGCACTCTTGAGATAATACACAGCCGGCGAACTTACAAAGCTACCACGCCAGACCTCAATGGACTCCGATTAAAAGTTAAATGGTCTCTCTTACAACAAACTCACGAGCTCCATCGCTCGCTTCCCTTGGCCGAAAGGCGTTGTGGCAATGGGAAAGTGTTTGTGCGAGGGACGTATCCCAACACAAACAACAGCATAAAACAACATAATGATAAATAATGATAATAGTGTGTGGTCATAGCAATTCTCTATCTTTGTGAGGCAACCAGCTCCGAGATACCTTTCATTTTTATCCTTCCACGGTCAGTCACACAAAATGGGTGGAAGTACGAAAACAAAACGAGATTACCTCTTTATTTTTTCACGGCCACACAGTCCATTTCTCATTCGGCCTTTTTCGCCAGCCTTACTTCAGTCTCGTCCAACAAAAGTCTTCCTACCAATAACCACCTCATTAACCATCCTTCGCCAGTCCCCCTGCCCCCCTCCCTCCCCCCAACCTCACCATCCCCCACCAAACCAGGCGACCATTCAGCTTAACAACTGGCCTTGTCGGCGTGACGAAACCAGGCGACTAAAAACGAGAAAACGTAAAAAAGGAAAAAAAAAAAGCATCTACAAATGAGAACTGTCATTTGCCACACCCATGCTGTGCCGTCCAGCGCTTCAATTGCTGTCATCAAGTAACACGGCTTGTGCGGTTTCCTTGCAAGGATGATGGGGGCTTGTGGCTCGGACAGCGGCAGCAACGGCGGCGGTGGTGGTGGTGGTGGTGACGGCCGACGTCTTTTTAAAAGATATACTCTCCCAATCACATAATTATCATGTCACTGTATGCAATCATTCTATGAGCTTTAATATATCTCCCACTTTATATGCAAAGCAGTTTGTGGATGGGTATGCTTGCTTGTACTGCTTATGTAAGTAGTTACTATGTATGCGCGTATGTACATGTGTGTTTTATGTACTATAATACACTAAAGGCTATATTTCGGTGGGCTAACTTCCACCCTTATCAAGTTACTCCACCGAAATATAGCCCTTATCTTTAAACCAGTGTTTTAATGGGCCTTTTATACTTTAGACGTATCCTGCTGTAACAGAAGAATTTATTCACACACATATGTATATATATATATATATATATATATATATATATATATATATATATATATATATATACACATATATATATGACGTAATGCGTAGCAGAGTAAGGCATTAATACTATTTGTTGTTTACGAAACGCCACCATATAACGTCTGCGCACAATGTAATGGCAAGTCCTATGTTACTACTATGGCATACCCACTAAATACGTAAAACTGATTCAAAGTTATCCATGAACGAAGGAGATGCAAAGTTCATCCCCGATGGGCTCTTGCATAGTGAATCTGTAGTAAATAACTGAGAGCCACAAGGAAATGATATTTCATTTTTGGTGATTGTCTTTCTCTCATTTTGGTGTCTGTCTTTCTCATATAGATCTTATCATGAAAAAGGGCTCGGACACGAAGAGAAGCTTTTTAGATTGGAGTAGCAACAAAAACTTTGCATAATTAACAACTAAACAATGCGCCGGAGGCAATTGAGTTTTCTGTACAACGTACAATGCTCTATAAAACCATCAACTATGACCGGCAGCTCTCCAGTTGCTCACCAAATGCGGTAGAGTGAGGGTTGCGTCCCATGGCTTCGGTATGCGCTGCTTGACGAACGATCCATGGCTAAATTTAACCTTTAATAAATTAAAAACTACTGATGCTGGAGCTGTGCTACGGAGTGCACCAGAAGAGTTGCAAGACCCAGGGAGGCTAGAGATGGGTGGAGATTCGTGGAAGATAAAGAGCAGTCAAGACGCGAACGTCGGAATTTCACGGAGGTCCTCTGCTCTCCGTCACGCGATGTTGGATGCGATGATGATGATGATGATGATCTTAGGAACGGTTTCAACTCAGTGGTTTCCGTATTACCTCGTCGAGGCCGAATTACTAATAGGCGTCCAATTCACTGCTTGCAACATAGGGATGATTAAGAACGTGTCCAGCCGTCAATTCGCGTTGTGTTCAGGAACCAAACATGATTTCTCTCTCTCTCTCTCTCTCTCTCTCCATATATCTATATATATATATATATATATATATATATATATATATATTCATATATATATAGATATAAGTAGAATAAACTAAAAGAAAAAAAATAGAGAGAGAGAGAGAGAGAGAGAGAGAGAGAGAGAGAGAGAGAGAGAATCCCTCTGTCAAGACAGTAAAGCAAATCAAATCAAGGCAAACTTCAATGAAACAACATTACTTCAAAAAACATTACTCCGTGTTGTTTCATTGAAGTTTGCCTTGATATGATTTGTTGCTTTACTGTCTTGATAGAGGGGTTATTCTCTCTCTTTATTATATATATATGTGTGTGTGTGTGTGTGTGTGTGTGTGTGTGTGTGTGTGTACATATATAATGTGTATATATATATATATATATATAATATATATATATATAGAGAGAGAGAGAGAGAGAGAGAGAGAGAGAGAGAGAGAGAGAGAGAGAGAGAGAGAGAATCCCTCTATCAAGTAAAGCAAATCAAATCAAGGCAAACTTCAATAATACAACACGAGTAATGTCCTTTTTTAATGTGACACAAGAAAAAAAAAAGGTCATGTAAACCAAATGAATAGCGGAGACAACGTCAAAACAATAGCATCATAGTGATATAAATACAAGCCCCCTGGGATATAGAAAAAAAAAAAAAGTGTCCATCTCATAAGGAATTAACGACGACGAACAAGAAAATGGACTAGCGCATCTTCTTCGTATTATGAATGAAAGGCGGGAGACAGACACCAAGGCACTATGGTAACAAAAGAGAGGCTGAAACTAAACAGAGCAGATCGTTCCAAGGGTGTTAGAGGCGAAGGACCAAGGCGAGAGAGTACAAGGAAATGAGTCAGCCTAACATTACCAAGTTCCACTAATACAGCCTCTCTCTCTCTCTCTCTCGACATAGGAGACATCTAAACCCCTCCTTCCCTCAGCACATCATATGCTATCCAACCAAGACCCTCTGGTGTGTGTGTGTGTGTGTGTGTCACACCAGACGTCGTACTGCTAAATTAGACCGATGCTGCGTTGTTTTATCTGACATCGACTCGTTCTCTAGTAACGTTTCTGGGACGTCTACTGTATAGATAGACGTGCTTCCTTTGAGAACACCATCATCATCATCTAATGTAACCGAACAGCCCCAGACCATACAGTATATACTATACATTTTTCGATTCAGTGCCTCAAGAAACATATCTGCTCAGTCATCCGTGACTTTGATGTATGTCACTGGATCCATCCATTCATTCTACCGTAGCGTAAATATTACGAGATGGATGTACATGTGAGTGCGGATAGATATGTATGTATATACACTGAGAGAGAGAGAGAGAGAGAGAGAGAGACATCGTGGATTTAAAACTCCCCGCTTTCCTCCTCCAAACGCTCGCTCGCTCGCTCTCGCTCTCTCTCTCTCTCTCTCTCTCTCTCTCTCTCTCTCTCTCTCTCTCTCTCTCTCGCAGTGTTCCCAACCCAAGTCCCAAGATGACAACTTATGAAATTGAACTTCATTCATTCTCATATCCACAACCCAGGGTGGGGTGACTCATCCCGCCCATCTCGCTCCACTGCAACTCTTCTCTTAGCTTTAGAGAGAAAGAGTAGTGCTGTAGTAGTGATGTCGTAGTGTTTAGTCTTGTACTTTTCTGTAGTGGTTATGTCGTTGCATGAAGTTTTGCACTTTTCTGTAGTAGCGATGTCGTAGTGGAAGATTTGTACTTTTCTATAGTAGTTATGCCGTTATAGGAAGTTTTGTACTTTTGGTGCGTGACATTGCGCCGTACTGCATACACGTAAATTACACACACACATATATATATATATATATATTATATATATATATATATATATATATATATATATAATTATATATATATATATATATATATATATATATATATATATATATATAATGTATGTATGTATGTATTAAGCTACAAATGCCCTTTAATATCCAATTCGCTCTACCTCCGAATCAATATACTTTCATATATGTTAACCGAAAGGGATTTTTTTAGTAGATAATAATTTCGACCTCTAAGAAAATTCCCCTTCGGTTAACATAATTGAAAACATATTAATTGCGAGGTAGAGCGAAATGGATATTAAAGGATATTTGTAGCTTAATGTATGTATATGAATCACGGTGATGTGATAAAAGTTCATATATATATATATATATATATATATATATATAATATATAATTCAAGCATGAGTTAGTTACTATGTTGTAAGCCATTCACAAATTTCTTCACATGACTGGCCTCGCCAAAACACAGGAGAGATTAATTTGTTGCCCAAATTGACTGGCGTTGCAGTGTTGAATGCTGACAACGTCTTCAATTCCACGTTAAAGGTTCAAAGATATTTTACTCTTTCGCCTTGCCCACGGGACTTTATAAACTGGAATATGGGAACTTCCTGGTCTATATATAATAAATAAATAAATGCCATTAATATCATCTCGGGGTTACCTAATAAGAGAAAGAATCAGACTGTATCACAACTACAGAACACAAGAAGCGCTGGAGAAAAAAAATAAAATAAAAAACCTAAAACCAGATAGATTTCAGCACTAACACACCAAAGAGAGAGCCAAACCTACAACCAATAATGTCAAAAGGGGGGAGAGGAAGGGGGGGGCGTTAAAAAAGAACAGTCTCCGTGTATTTAGTTTCACCGAAACCAGTTTCGTACGTCGCCAAATGAAGACGGCGGCGCCGTCAGTATCTCGGATCTGGTTGCAACATGACACCGTGTCATGTCACGTGATCCGGCAACGCTCAATATTATTGCAAGATCAAGAAAAAAACTGTTAACGAGTTCTAAAACAGCAAGCTCACAACGACGACGCGAAGGTCAGGCGCGGTTCCAGCTCTGGGATTGGCTGAAGATATGGTGTGCTTGGCCTTAGGGTGTTTATAATAAATACGTGAAATCGGGGGTTTCACGAAATCCCCATGAGGAATTTGTGAAATGGCCAATTCACTTAGGGACATTTGATTCCCGACGGGCTAGCACTAACAACTAAACACGACGAGACAGTTTTTCATCTACACTGTTTCGCCGTGGCTAGGACTAGCCCCTGGGAGATCAATTGCACAATTATACATTTGACCCCCAGGGACTAGTACTAAACAGTGTAGACTCAGTTTTACTATGTTTCATACTAGCCCCTGTGCTCAAATGTTACTGAAACATGGGAACCCCAATGCAGAATGCCATATTAAGACAATCACTGCAACACTTAGCCTGACTGTTGATGCTGCACCGAGGAACGCCGCGTAGGAACCTCTTAGAGGAGCAGTGATGTCAGTGCACCTCACGTGGTGCACTGTAGGCATTACTGAAGGGTCTTTGCAGCATCCTTTCGGCCACAAACTACACCTACTTCGTAAGCTTTTACTTACCTGCATTCCTTTCCTCTGCCTTGCTGTCTAACCTCTTTAACTTCCAAATCCTTGGACTTCATCTCCTCTACTTTCTGGATCTATTTATCAAGCTGTTCAACCACTCCAACTTCCTCTTCAGAGCTGGATGGCAGGAAGTCGTAAACCAACATGAACATTTATTGTCATTCTTGTAAACTTCTTTTGTGATAACTTTTTATTTGATTGGTCAGTGTAAAGTTAGTTTTCGTGCAAGATTTTAGTGTAATCCTTAAGAAGAAAATTTTTGCTTTAAACATAGTTTAAAATGCTAAACAAGTAAATCTTCCAAGAACAAACAGTTATACAATGCTCTGTTCAAAAAAAATTTCCTCAAAAATTAAAGAAACTGAACTATGCGTACTTTTAACACCACGCAAAATTATGTAATAAATATACTTTCCTTCCGGGGATATCTAGTTAATAGCTATTAGCCTCGGCTGCGTAATAATAGCATATGAACGTAACAGTTACGGTATGGATACGTAACACTAGTGCTAGTAGTGACAGTGAAAATACAAAATACTAACAATAGTAGCTTTAGAACATTCACAACCCTCCATTACGCCAAATATAGTATATCACGAATAAAATGAAGGCCTCTGAAAGCTGACAGACCATCATCCCCCACCATGCAGCTCCATAGAGAATATTAACGGTCGAAACCCAAAAATCATCCTCGCAGGCTGACTAGGGAATAAGATTCCATCATCCTCGCAGGCTTGCATGTGCATGAAAAGCGAGCGAGTGGCGATGATAGTGACAGTGAGATGATAACGAAGATAATGATAATGATGATGATGGTGATGATAACGGCGTACGGGAGCGTAACTGGTCGTTTAAAGTCGTTATTGAGAACCGTCTTCCTCCCGCCGTGCGTATTCTTCTTCCAGGACATCTTGTTGACCATCTGCCCTTTTCTGAGGCCACGTGTGCGAGCTCTCTCTCTCTCTCTCTCTCTCTCTCCTCTCTCTCTCTCTCTCTCTCCGGGTCACATTTAAAAAATTATACTTAGAACAGAATAATATAACAAACTCCTCCTCCTCACCTTGCCTTTTAACAAATGATTTCCTTATCATCTGCAATATGCTACTTTACCATTTATTCCATTCGTTTGTATTTCGCGGCCTGCAGATGAAATCGCAATCCGAATGTTTTATATAATAATGACCATAAATTTATTCAACAGCTGCTGAGCATTTACGAGTTAATTGTCAATGGAAAATGACATAACCGCCGGATATACATATACCTGCCAATTGAATCAGATAACAGTTTTGTTAATCTAGCTTCCATAAAAACAATTTGCCCATCACAAGCAATTGATGCTGGAAGGGAGACTCTGATACTCGCCAAAACTGAGACTAAAAACCACCTCCAAACGGTTTTTCGGACAGTCGGGTGTATAGGTACTAAGGAGTGCGCTAAGAGGACAGGTGAGAGAGTGAGACAGACAGAGAGTGAGTGAGTGAGAGTGAAAGAGAGATTGGGGAGAGAGAGAAAGAGAGAGAGAGAGAAACAGCCAACGGCCGTTACCGGAGGCAACACAGCAGCACAAGAGGGGGATATGCAGCACGTGTCCAACTCCCTTCTGGAACAAAACAACACAAACACCTGTCCAGGTACGACTCTACGCTGACTACTATGGCTACTACTATATACTTCTACTTTGATTAATAAAAATTAGGCTGCTTCAACCTCACTTCTACAGCTAATACTGCTGATACTCGCTAACCACAATATATCACATTAAGGCAAAATACATTTTTCGATAAGATCAAAAAGAAAAAAAAAATACATTAATACCAGAACATTGGTAAGATCTTAGTAAGACGAAACCGAAGCCAAGGAGCGACCATCCAGACGAGCGTTTCTCTGGAAGGCCAATTCCATCCATGGCCCGCTATTCTCTCCATACCCTCCGGGGCATACACCCTTCCCCTAAACCCCCTCCCCCATCCCCCCCCTCTCCGCTACGAGATATTTCTTACCCATCTTTACTCGCAACTATGCGACCTTTACTCAAGTCCAAAAATGCCAGGTATTTGCCGATAAAATATAAAAAACTCCGCAGCTACCCTGACAGTTGTCGGAATTTCATGATAATTTCAAGGGAGAAATGAAGTTCAGGAACGTTCGCTCGGTTTCACAAACAATTATTGCTGGCTGTTTCTATACCTTCCGCGGCGCCCACTTGTGTCGATATTCAACCGCCATTTAAAATATATATCGCGTAACAGCAGCTGCCTGAACTATTCATCATACACGTGAGGTGTAACATCACCGCATATAAATCGTTCTGGTATTGTTTACTGGCGGAATTGTTCTCAGATTTTCGAACTCCTCACTTCGGAATTGTTCTCAGATTTTCGAACTCCTCACTTCGGAATTGTTCTCAGATTTTCGAACTCCTCACTTCGGAATTGTTCTCAGATTTTGGAATTCCTCACTTCGGAATCTTTCTCAGATTTTGGAATTCCTCACTTTGGAATTTTTCTCAGAGTTTGGAATTCCACACTTCGGAATTTTTCTCCGATTTTGTAATTCCTTACTTCGGAATTGTCTCTCAGATTTTGGAATTCCTCACTTCGGAATTTTTCTCCGATTTTGGAATTCCTCACTTTGGAATTTTTCTCAGATTTTGGAATTCCTCACTTTGGAATTTTTCTCCGATTTTGGAATTCCTCACTTTGGAATTTTTCTCAGATTTTGGAATTCCTCACTTGGAATTTTTTCTCAATTTTGGAATTCCTCACCTCGGAATTTTTCTCATATTTAGGAATTTCTAACTTCAGAATTTTTCGCTTCTATTATCGCTTACTCGGGGAGCAAGCCTACAAACTACATTGCTGCCGTGGGGGGGGGGGGGGGGGGTGGGGGGGGGGGGGGGGGGGGGGGGGGGGGGGGGGGGGGGGGGGGGTGGGGGGGGGGGGGGGGGGGGGTGGGGGGGGGGGGGGGGGGGGGGGGGGGGGGATGAAAGCCTAAAAAGGTCTGAGAGAGGTGTTGAGAGTTAAAGATACAAGAATTTTAGGATAGGATATCTAAGATTTATTTATTAGAATGAAAATTTGTAAAATAATAATAATAAGTAATAATAATAATAATAATAATAATAATAAAATTTTTTTTTAAAAAAAAATAATATGTATGTCAAACAGTACAGAAAAAAAAATTACTTCTGAAACAACACTCTATTTGACCGTAGATTTTAGCATGCGCCCCAAGTAAGCTGGAGGTCGGACCACGAGTTTTTTTCATCCAGGAGTTCAAATCCTTTTGTTCCAAGACAAGACTGATGTCACTGCCCGAGATGAATAATAATAATAAATAAAATAATAATAATAATAATAATAATAATAATAATAATAATAATAATAATATACGAAAGAAGCAGACCCTCTTTCAAACAAGTCTTGAAATGGAGGGAAAAATCCACAGTAAAGTATGGGGTAATGATAATAATGTACTAAACATACCCTGTTTGCAAATGGCCTCAATAAATAATAATTAATAATAATAATAATAATAATAATAATTAATAATAATAATGAGAAGAAGAAGAAGAAGAAGAAGAAGAATAAGAAGAAGAAAAAGAAGTAGAAGAAGAGAGAGAGAGAGAGAGAGAGAGAGAGAGGAGAGAGATAGAGAGAGAGAGAGAGAGAGAGAGAGAGAAGAGAGAGTTGCTATATTTTACAATCAGCATTATCCTACAGCCTTCCTTTCTTAAGTCTTCACCTTGAAAAGGTTAATATTTTTGTTTAATCTTAACTTTCATTAATTTTAATGTCGCCTTGCAAATAATTTTGGTTTTTAATTCTTAACAACTAGTTTTTATGAGTAACTTTATATAGCTCTTTATATATTGCTTTTTAAATTAGTAAGGAAATGTGAATTATTTTATATATTACAGGCTGATGATGTGTCTACGCTTCATAATAAACTCTTATTGATCTTGTGAGTTTCGGAAACCTTGCTGGTGACCGGTAGATATCATATATAAAATACAAACGTGATGGGCTAATTAGTAACAGAAGAAATGGAATGGCTGAGAGAGAGAGAGAGAGAGAGAGAGAGAGAGAGAGAGAGAGAGAAGAGAGAGACGAACTCTGCCAAATTAAAAAAAAAACAATAATAATAATAAAAGAAAAAAAAACAACGGAACCAAGTCAATCCTCGGAGACAGGAAAGTAGTACCGTCGACCCTGCTAATAAAATCACACTTCAAAGTCTCAACACACCCTTCAGACCTACCTATCTATATACTCCCTCTTTCCTCTCATTAAAAGGATATTAAACGTTCTCCATCCCAGTAACAGCCAGGTGTTTCGCTGTATGCGATGCCTCCCTGTTTGTTTGTATTTTGTATGTATATATATATATATATATTATATATAATTATATATCATGCATGCACGTGCATTAGGAACAGAAAACACGAACTACAGCTTGAAAGCTACGATATTTTACGATAGAATTAAAAATAAAATTTGACAGCGTTTTCAGTTTCTCGTACCTCCTAATTTCCTTTCTTCTACAGTTAAAGAGAAAAAAAAGGCATTGCAAATGCTATGATTGAGAGGCTTTTGATACCCGAGTCAATTTATGGGTATTTATGATACATCTGTCCCAATCCAGTCCCTAAATCCTATGGTTGGTGCTGTGATGTGATATATATATATATATATTATATATATATATATATATATATATCTATATTATATATATAGATATATATATACATATTTTCCTCTGTAGACTATACTATAACATCATATATATATATATATATATATATATATATATATATATATATATATATATATATATATATTACCCAACCCAAGCGTCTGCACTACTGCTGCTGCAAGCAACCGCCTTAAGACAGACACACAAACAAACACACACACACACAGCACCTCGGTCACAATCAAATTCTCATTAATCACTTACCTTGACACGTCACTAACCAGTTCTGATCTCGCTTAATTGGTGACATACTAAACGCCCCCAACGACGAAGAGGACACACCTCAGCGAGTCATCGCCAAGTTTAGGAGATTGGGAAGAGGAAAAGAAGGAAAGTAATGAACGAAATGGAAAGAAACGAAGAAAATAAAAGAACAAGAAAAGGCGAAACTAAGGTGTAGTGCTGTGCTTTGTTTTAGTTATTATTTATTTATTATATAGAATTTTGGCAATATGCCAAGCACTGAAGCAACTAAGGCCATTCAGCGCTGAAACGGAAATTGACAATAAAAGGTCTGAAAGGTGTAACAGGAAGAAAACCTCAAAGCAGTTGCACTAAGAAACAATTGTTAGGAGAGGGTGGACAGTAAGATGAAGAAAGAGAATTTGAACAGAGGCAAGGCAAAAGGAATGAAAGGAGTTGCAGTTAGGGGCCGAAGGGACGCTGCAAAGAACCTTAAGTAATGCCTACATGTCACCGAATGAGGTGCACTGACGGCACTACCCCCTACGGGGGTTTGTTTTAGTGAAGCTATACTAAGAATCTCTATAAGCTACCTAAGCAATTAATCTGGCGACCAATTTTAAGGTTGAAGGTGCGTCCACACTAAAATTTAAATGTCGCAGACATGTAGGCAAACTATCGCACGTGTGGCAAACAAATTGACAAGAAGTCAACAACACGTAACAAGAGAACGAAGCTGAAGCTGACCGATGCCGAATAATCGTATGAAGCTTTGGTTGGGATTTCTCGTTAAGTCGTGAACTTGTATCCAACCTGTTTGTGATGTGTCGCTGGTATGTTGACAACTGTATTCAGGACACGTTCAACTATACAGTGACGCAACCTCAGACGAGACCGGAGTTTATATACGTGCGCATAAAACCTTATTATACATCTGGCAACAGAAAAACGGTCTAGGGAGAAGATCGGCCCCAAAATGTAAACTGGGCTATATATATATGTATACATCTACAGGGTGTCCATAAAGTCCCAAGACCATTACAAGCAATAAATCCTTGTAATGGTACTGGGACTTTATGGACACCCTGTATTATAAAACTCAGATTGAACATTTAGAATATTCAACGAAAGGAAAATGAAATCATTTATTATATATATATATATATATAATATATATATATATATATATATATATATATATATATATAGTAAACAATCCTTCCGATCAAAACCCGAATTCAATTTTTAAAGAAATAAAAACGATATAATGGAATACTTTTGAGAACAAAGACAATATGGAAAGGCGAGCGAGCCCGAACGGCACAACAAATACAGACTAAAACGAAGCGAGCGAGTGTAACAAAGAACAAATTGAATCAAAACCAATTTTTCTCGTAAAGAGGAAATAGTTCAACACAGAGAGAGAGAGAGAGAGAGAGAGAGAGAGAGAGAGAGAGAGAGAGAGACTTAACGCTCGACAAACGTTTTGTCTCCATGCAGTTCAAGGTGTGGTTAAGGAAAGGAAGAGGAGGGGGAGGGGGAGGAGGAGAGAGAGAGGAGGGATGGAAATAGGGGGAAGAGAGGAGGGGTAGTGTAGTGTAATGAAAGAAGGAGAGGAGGAAGAGGGAAGGAGGGAGGGAGGCGAGGAAGGGGGGGAGAGAGGGGTGGTGCCCCGAAACAGCTGCTTCTTTAGGTGACGGTTGGAGAACTTCCAAACAGACACGGGGCATGTCAAGAAGGGTAGTATACAAAGGTGGGAAAAGGAGAGGGGACGGCGATAACGGGAATAACGCAGAAGGCATAAGAATAACGAAGGTGGAGGATTAACGAAGGAGGTTGAGGATTAACGCATGAGGTGGAGGAATAACGAAGGTGATGGATGATTAACTTGTAAGGTGGATTGATCAACGAAGGCGATGGAGGATTAACGCATGAGGTGGAGGAATAACGAAGGAGGTGGAGGATTAACGCATGAGGTGGAGGAATAATGCAGGAGTTGGAGGAATAAGAAAGGAGGTGGAGGAATAAAGCAAGATGTGGAGGATTAACGAAGGAGGTGGAATGTCCCGTCTGTCAGGCAAATATGAAAACAAATTCATAATTGTTTTTAATAATAACAAGACAATAAAGTTTTCTGATTATTCTAATATTAGAGCATCCTCTTTAAAGAAAAGAAAAGAACAAAAAAGAATATGTTCTCAGAATATATCCCTACAATACCAGATACACTTTATTAGGATAAATATCAAACTGAATACAGGGTAAAAATGTCGTCCTCATTTCCGACTTATGATTTAGGCTGAACGCCAAACACTCGTTGTTCAAGTAAGGGTATTCTCGAACAATTCTTAGACTAACGGAACTATGCAACGCACGCTGCAAAGAAAAGTGCATCGAGTGCAAACGGAAGTTGCAATGAGAATTGGTGCGAATTTGGAATATGTTTCTAGGTGTTCCTCGAAATCTCTTTATATAGTATATATAAGTTCGAAGGGATCCATCCAAGGCCCCCTGCAGTGATTTCATTCGAAAAGGAAAAGCCAGAAGCTATTTTCATTTCCTTCCTGTCACTGGTCTCGGAGAAGAGGAAATGACTGAGGGGCACCGTGTGGTTACCTCCACTGGAGGTAAAACAGCCACGATACCAAAATATAAAAGTTACTAATTACAGAGCTTGGCAAGATGATGAAACATTTCTTCACCAGAAGTACCTTAGTATCGGAGATGACAAGTTTACTCAATCATCGTCGGACCGGATTTAACACTGAGTAAAAAACACGGGTTCTACAAGTAATTCTTCACTGGCAACGCCAATGACTTACTGAGTTTAATTATAATACGTAAACATATTTTACTGCTTTCCCATAGGCGGTAGTTATTCATAGTCTTTCTTTGAATCGAATATGGCTCGATTATTCTGTATGACGTTGAGAACATTTCTCGAACATTTGCGTACTAAATTAAAATGTAATTTCAATACGATACATTTCTTATTTGAAACCAACTTCATCCCAAACTCTTTCTAATATGCGTACTTATTCAAACACTCCAGAAAGTTTAAGAGATGTGCTTAATCCATTACTCTATTACTTTTACAATCCATATATACAATATCTCTCTGCTTGTTTGCACGTTAAGCTTTGAGAAGTTTCACGTCGTTCCCTAAATCGAAAACTTTCATTTAAAAAAAAAAAAAAAAAAAAAAAAAAAAAAAAAAAAAAAAAAAAAAAAAAAAAAAAAAAAAAAAAAAAACTACTAAAATCGTCATCTATCAGCGCGATCAAACAAATCAGTCATTAAACTTTCAAGCGAATATCGGGAACTTTCCTTATTTCATCAATTGTTTTGTTACATCTTCCCTTCTTTGATCTCTCTCGTTCAGATGTCAGCAAGAAAACAGATACCCCCGAAGGCACTTACCTGATGATACGCCCTAGTTATCTATCGTGTAACTTACCTGAAAAATAAGAAAAAATGGATTAGTTTCCGACGTAAGAAAACATTCGTTCTCGCTGACCATAGTCAATACAGAGGTTACAAAAGGGACTTCAGTAGTTCGCCTTAAATTTATACTTCCTCATAAATCATGCAAAACATATTTTGAACTAGAATACGGGGATACGTTTTTAAATGGATAAACGCATGGATTGCTGCTATTACTAGTATAACATGAGATGTTACCAGATGTAACAAGTTTCAAATTTCAAATATTTATTGAGTTATACACATTATTATTATTATTATTATTATTATTATTATTATTATTATTATTATTATTAATTATTATTATTGTTGCTGTTGTTGTTCAGAAGATGAAACCTTTGAAACCTGTTCATATGGAACAAGCCCACCAAAGGAGCCACTGACTTGAAATTCAAACTTCCAAAGAATATGGTGTTCATTTGGAAGAACTAAAACATGGTAAAGGGACACAGAAACAGAAAAAAAAAAAAAAGAGACCCCACTTACTAAAAATAAAAACTACCCTCTCTCCTTACATTTTAACGTCTACACTGATGAGGAACCCCGTTTAGGTGCTCGTAGGTCTTTGTTTTTTTTACAGAAATATATTTTAATATAAAATTGTGGTTTTTCAAACAAATTAACAAATAGATAAAAAATGTATAAAAATGCAAGGAGTAAAGTATGAGGGTAGAAAGCGTGAATAAAATTGACAGATATATGGTTTTCATAAAATGGTTTTGTTCCTATTGTTGTTTACAGGTGAAATGATGAGGGATGAACTACTGAAGCACTCACTATCAATGGATACGGGAACGGTTTTCGCCGAGGATAGTGAAGGGCACTCCAAACCAGGCAAGGAATCGCAATGATAGACAGCGCCAAGATGTTTTTAAACTACCTTTTATTGCTGTTACAAATAGTTCCTACTTGACTCTTAAACAATATCTCAACAGTAAATGAGTGTGAAGGACAATCATAATGAGTGTGAAGGACAATCATGTTAAGAGAAACAGCAAGATAAAAAAAATGTAAACAAATGACAATATAACATAGCGGCCGACTGGTGCGATCACCTGGAATATGGAATGAGAAACATCGCAAACAAATCCAGCACATATTCGATGACCTAATTCTATTCCCATTTAGAACTCATCTTGACGTAAAATCTATCGCACAGTCAAGTCATATTACCGAGGTAATTTACCCTGCAATTGCCGTCTACTGGCATCAGAATTATATCCTAAAATCTAAAACATATCCAGTCGATTTTTCCCGCTCCAAATCCTGCTATATATCCCCTGTGGCGATTGCTAAATAGGCTTGAATGAGCCAGATGGAAAAATGCAACGGACCGCACAGCGAAGCCTCGTTTCTAATAGGCTTAGCTTCATACATGACATCACACCCCGCGACCAAGAATCGGTGACGTCACGTTCACCTTGGGAGGTGGAAATGAAAACCCCCATTGGCCCGGACGAACAACCTTCCTCCCGATTGGTCCCAGAGGAGCCATGACGTCATCGCCCTCGGTCGCGATTGGAGAAGACGTCCGCGTGACATCACCAGTCAAAAATGACGGAGAAAATCACCGCTGGCAGCAGGAAACTTGAATGTCACTTTGCGGCGGGGATAAGATATATAGATCGTTTAATTCTTCTCGAAAAAAAAAACGAGTTGGCGCGATAGTTCGCTCACTTCGTAATTACAAGCGAGAAGCCTTCCTGGTGTCAAATGATACGTCACAGCGGCGATTTCTTTGTCTCCTGCACAGGGGATGGGGGGAGAACAAACGCGCGCGCGCGCATCAAACGAAGTGAGTAATCACAGAGTTTTTTTTTTCCAGCGAGGGAATAAATGGATTACCTGATGAGCGTTTCCGCCAAATCGGAGGGCGGGGAATTATTACCTCGTTGAGGCCTTGTGGACTCAATACTGACTGCAATTATTGCAAGTAATAACACTGGATCTGACTACGAGATCGAATGAAAAGTGACAGATCGAGCTGGAATGACGACGTATATTATGAATGGCAGAAGTGACAACGCTGCATCTTGGCTAATCCAATCGGATATCTTGGAATTTTTCTAACTTTTGTTTATAGTTTAGATACGAGAGAGAGAGAGAGAGAGAGAGAGAGAGAGAGAGAGAGAGAGAGAGAGAGAGAGAGAAATGACTGGAAGATTATTCTCGATGCAATTTTTCCTCTAATTATAATGACCATTTCACGTTCTAATTGCTTGCTTAGCAATCGTTTCCATAGTTTACTTCCTTGTCTATGTCGAACGTCCTCATGGATCAGAATTCCAGCATGAGGAGGTTCCCATAAAATGGCGTTTTAGTTTAATAAATCATTATCATCTCCAATGGCGTTGGACGCAAAGTGCCAACGAGAAATTCCCAGCCTCGTATCTCACTGTTACCATCTAAGTGAGGCTGGGTTTTCCAACTTCTTTGGTGCCCACCGAAGACAAGTCCAAGCCACTTCCAGGTCTTATGCCATTTCCAGGTCTTATAAGTTTTAAACACACAGTGTGTAACTACAACACTGTAACAAAGAATAGAATAGAATACAGAATTTAGGCCAAAGGTTAAGCACTGGGACCAAAGAGGTCATTCAGGATTGAAACTGACACTGACAGTAAGAAGGTTTGACAGGCGTAACAGGAGGAAAACCTCAAAGTAGTTGCACTATGAATCAACTGTTAGGAGAGGGTGGAAAGTAAGATGGAAGACAGAGAATATGAACACAGGTGCAGTATAATTCAAAGACGATATGAACACAGGCGCGGTAAAATTCAAAGAGGATATGAACATAGACGCGGTAAAATTCAAAGAGGATATGAACACAGACGCGGTAAAATTCAAAGAGGATATGAACACAGGTGCAGTAGAATTCATAAAGAATATGAACACAGGTGCATTGAAATTAAGAGAGAATATGAGTACAAGTGCAAATTCAAAGAGGATATGAACACAGGCGCAGTAAAATTCAGAGAATATGAAAACAAGTGCAGTAAATTTCAAAGAGACTATGAACACAGGTGCAGTAAAATTCAAATGGTGTGCACCATGAACTCGGGTCTTGAAACACTATGCGACCATCAGTACAAAATGCTCACATGAAACAGAGCCAGATCATATCGACTCTCCTTCTGCATCTTCTCTCTGAGAGAGGCAGTGAATACTTTTAGTTCTTCATGAGCAAAGCCCATAGTGATAGTGCCCGCTGCTTTCCGCGACCATAAATCAATATGCATTTACGCCACGACTCGAACGCAAGACCGCTGCTTGCGGTGGATCTTACACATTTTAAAAAAGAAGAAAAAAATTATTTCTCTCTCCGGTAGACCTTACACATTTTGAATATAAAAAGTTTTATTTCTCCATCAGTGAACGAGATAAAATATTAAAGTTTCGATGTCATTTGAAATTTCTAGCTAATTCCAAATATCTTGTGAATACTGAGAGAGAGAGAGAGAGAGAGAGAGAGAGAGAGAGAGAGAGAGAGAGAGAGAGAGAGAATATTAAGACTTTCACGCCGTTTGAGAATTAATGTCAGGAGAGAGAGAGAGAGAGAGAGAGAGAGAGAGAGAGAGAGAGAGAGAGAATAGATTACGATAAAGAAAGAAGGAAACCTGCACTCCTAAGCAACCTCATTTTACTCTCTTCGTTTCTTACTATAACGACAAAAGCATGCTCTTCCAATCTCCCTCCTCAATAATCAACACCATTCAACATAACTTGAGCTCCTTCCTCTCTCTCTCTCTCTCTCTCTCTCTCTCTCTCTCTCTCTCTCTCTCTCTCTCTCTCTCTCTCTCTCTCTCTCCGCGCGAACTACAGCTACGAAAAACCCGTTACCATAAAAGGTCAATCAGCCTCGGCAAAACACAGCGCCCCAAACAAACACCACCAGCGTTACATATACAGACACACACGCACACGCACACACACACACACACGCTCACTTCAGACACGCCCTTGGACAGCAGACTAAAAATAAAGCGGCCGTTTGTTTGTACACACACTACAACGAAGTGGTAAAGCTCTAATCAGGCTGACAGACCTCATCATAATCCTCGCACTCATCTCCCGCATGATACAAGGTCGAGGAATAATAATAATAATAATAATAATAATAATAATAATAATAATAATAATAAAATAATAATATTGGCGAAACAAAGCCACAGTTATGTATATGTAGTATATATCTTTCGAGATTCTGTTGGATTCCTCTCTTCAGTCTCTATCTGTATACTAGTAGATTTATCTTGAAATATACATGAATTCATAACTAGATTTGTTCCTCTATTTTAAGACTCATGCTACTATTTGTAGTTTTTAATAATAATAATACTAATAAAGGGTTTATTGAAAATAATGCCCGTTATTTTCAATAAAACCTATACTAATGAAGGTCTTCTTCCAGCATATACGAAGCATATACTAATAATAATAAGACAGAGATTGGTTATTGGAAGATTTCATGTTGCTATTTGCAATTACAATACATGCAAATATATGAGAGAGAGAGAGAGAGAGAGAGAGAGAGAGAGAGAGAGAGAGAGAGCAACTGAATGTTTAACAGGCATTCATTCCGAAGTAAATGCCGTAACGTCTTTGTTATTGGGCGCGCAGAGAGAGAGAGAGAGAGAGAGAGAGAGAGAGAGAGAGAGAGAGAGAGAGACCTATGTATCATACCAAAGAGCCACATCCTCGGAGTTTGTCAACGTGCCAATATCAAGCCGAGACATTAATTGAGGCAAACCCGAATTATTATGATCACAAAACCGCGAGGCAGAGTGATTCTCTGGTGACAAAAGTATCTTGGAACGCTTTCGAGTTGTTGTTATTATTCCCGATATCATTAGAGTAGTCATGGGTCTCTTAACTCCCTTCGACGGCGACTACTACATGAAGACGCTAAGTATTGATTCTCACACCTCTAATGTTGCAACGGCGATATCGATTGCAACGCTATAGACACACGTACACACACACACACACACACGACGCTTGGAATCGCGGGATTTACTAATTTAAAGGTTAAGAGACCAAGGAAGGCATATACATACATGCCCGAAAGCACGAGTTAAAATCGTCTTCCTTTTTAAGGACACGATAAATAGCAAAGCTATATTTTTACGTTCTACTAGACGTCCATAATATTGAAAATTAGCAATCAAAAGCCAACTGGCTTCCGCAGAAGCTAACTACGCATCATTTATCGAGTTACAAAAACATCCACAATCCAAATATCTCGAATGTAGTTCGAATCGAAACAACATATTAAAACAAAGAGGATTTTGCACTTAGACTCTCGAAACACTACAGCTGAATGGACGACTTATGCAAATATTAGCGATGCTGAGGCTTCATCTGAAATGAGATACGACGTCCAAACATGTTGGGCTAATTTATGAAAAAGAAAAGAAAAACTGAACTCCACATTCAGCCAATCTCCCCCCAAAAATAACGAAGGAAACAAATCAATCTAATATTCCGATATTTACATAAGTTTATGTCAATATCATCTTGACATATCAATCACACACCAGCAGAGTTACTGATTGAACAGACGGCATCAGGTACCCAAATTCGCCTACGTACAGGATGGCGATAAACAAGATAGTAACAATATCTTCCCTTCCCCCAGTAATTATCGTGAAAAGTAGAGGGAAGGGGGGGAGGGGGTGAGATAAGGGTGATGACCACGGGGTTGATGGGTGAATGGACGCAAAGAGGAGGGGGGAGGGGCTTGAGGAGGGATAAGACAGGAAGCATGAGAGTGTGGGTGGCAATGTTTAAATGGCCACAACCGGTTCCTCTGAGGTTGCCGAGGTATGGCACCCAATGGGGGCGAGACAGCAGTCATGTTTGCCATGAGGACTTTGGTCATAATGAAAATGACGATGGATGAAATGATGGGGGGAAATAATGGGGTGAAATGGTGGCTAATGCTACGAATTTTGACAGCGTAAATAAAAACCTGCATGAATGAAATCAGTCCACGCTTGAAAAAAAAAAAAAAAATTGAAAATAGAGGAAAAGTTTCACCATTTTTTTTTTCCAGTAGACGACCCCAACGCCACACCCGCCCCCCACCCCCTACACAACTTTCTCGAAAGCAACGGAATGGGTTCATAAACATCTGAAAATGTTAATAAAAAAAACTTACATCATCTGGAGTATAAAATTGGGGGTGGGGGTAACAATTCAATATACAATATATACACACACACACACACACACACACACACACACACACACATATATATATATATATATATATATATATATATATATATATATATATATATATATACATACATACATAGATATATCTACATATTTATGTAATACACACAAACTTCCATCTGCCCAACCTTGATTCCTTCTCCAGTCACCTTGCAGAGCCCAAGACGCGAAAGTCAGCCCCCTCCCCTCCCCACCCTCTACCCCCCCCCCCCCACCCCCCCGCCAAAAGGACTATAACGAGGAAGGAGGACACCCCGTGTATCCAACGTACCCAACTGATAGCTTTGCTTGAGTCGATGCTAAACCTTCTTCCCCCTTCTTCCACGGAACCTATCGCCAAGCCCTTCATCTCGGTGGTGCCCAGAAGCGCCACCCTAAGAACAGCAGTGTACCTACTCCTCTTCTCATCTCTCTCTCCCTCTCTCTCTCCTCTCTCTCTCTATCTGGGTCGTACCCTTCGTGGGTATCATCACAGCCTTTGCTTTAACTGTCCTAAATTAACAGCCGCTTCTCCCAGTACTACTATGGTCCCTGACTGGCCCCTGCTTTTCATTCTGCTTCGGGAGTTCAACTTCGTAGCTTTTTTTTTTATTGAATCGAGCAAGGGCCAATGGCCACGTCCAGTTTGGTGGTCTCGACGACGACGAAACGACAACTTGCACAGAAGGTATGTAATTTTGTTGACTAAATGTTTCTACGAAGAAATCAAAATAAAAAATTAATCTCAATATACCCATAAGACAACATAATGTTAACAGAACATCGAAGTACAAAAATCTCTATAAAGTTTATATTTCCACCAAGTATCCAATAAGATCATATTTGAACAAAAGCATACGCGAGCACGCAACTGACACTATAGAAAAAAACAACGAATCACCTAGACATGCGAAGCTTCTCACACAAGCAACTCATCAACACCCAATTTAGATCATGGCATAATCGACTGACAGGAAAGATGACTAAACAAAATTGACCTCGTCTTGGCTTCATTTCACACCTAGACGACGTTGGTAACAAACGGCAATGACAATTACCTTTCGATTCGAAAACAACAACCAAACACAATCTTCTCCCCTCTTCCCTGGCACCCAGCTGAAAAGCTCTGCGGCTTTTATTGCCATTGCACTTGGCATGGGTGCACGATCGTCAATGATCCAAACCTATTTCGGGCATATTGCATGCTGTCTGTATCTACTTGGACCATTAGACTATCTCACTAACTTAGTGGCCATCACATTACTGTGCAAATAGTTAAGTTTTCCTTCAACACATTCAAAATAGTGCATAAAACACATGCTTCAGATACCGGCACTGACCTTAGACAACTGTTCCTACGTCTTTTATCATCTCTACGAAAATTCAGACAAAAAGTGCAGGTCATTCATTAAGTTTCACAATCACCATTTACTGACTGACTGATTATACTTACTAAAACGGGCTTCACAACACCGAGGTTATTGTCGCCGTAATAAATTAAGAGGAATAAAAAAAGGAAAGTAAAAAATATAAATAACTTTAAAAGTAGTTTCATAGGACAAATATCTAAATATACATACATACTGCATATGTGTACAATTTAACATTTATTGGGGAGGTCCACCACATTAACATCCATGAACAACTGCTCCACATTACAATCCTCACCGAGATTTGTGACTCGTGCATAGAATCTACCTTAGAATGAATTGCAAATCAGTAATAGTAATGGAAACAAATAACACATCATAAAGAACAATTTTACGTGAAAAAAGCGCCACAAATATAACAGACAGATAAATTACTTAGAAACCTTTCTACAATTTAAACAAACAAATCGAAAACTTATTAACATATTAACTTCCTATTCTTAACCAAAGGAAGCCTTTACTTACGCAATATGCATCAAACCAATACCCATATGGACGACGTATAATTCATCTTCCTTTCAGCCATATTCTAATAGCCACCCACACAATCCTTACAGCGGTAATGGGTACCTCTATATATTTAATAATGGCTTCTAATAATACCGTATTAATACGGCCTCCGGCAGGCCATTCGTCACAATCACTACCTACGTATAGACCGTGGGTTTTTCCATAGGCCTACCACCACGAGCCTAAAGAACCCACACCTGTTGCTTGTGAGCGGAATCACCCAAAACTACACCTTTATATCATTCGCTCACCTTTATATCATTCGCTCAAGATGTTTAGTTTGGTCTTCGCAGGACCATTGTTTTCTACGAAAACTAGGAGGGTAAGGGTCTACCAAATCTATTTCCTTATTTAGGAAGCGCTAAGAAAAGCCTGAGCCGAAAAGTGTTACCTAACCCAGCCGAAAGGGATCGTTCACCATGTCCGTCACAGTAATCCTTTCTCTCTCTCTCTCTCTCTCTCTCTCTCTCAAATTTTGTTCAAGGACAAGAGGCTGTCTCGAATATCAGCAGGTAACCGTCCCTTATTTAATCCGTCCCCCTTCTCTCTCTCTCTCTCTCTCTCTAACAGAAATGTCAGTTACCTATCCAAATTTGCAGAACGTCAAAACCCAACAATCTTGAACTGCATATTTCATTGCCTGTCAATACATCTTTGCATGCGGAACACGTGCGTGAGAGAGAGAAAGAGAAAGAGTACCCGTGAATACTACTGGCATGCAAAAGTCTGACAGCATGACCGGAGTCTAGGCATGGTAGCGTGACCTGTGAGTGATAGATGCCTGGGTGGGAGATGCTTTTCAACTGTTGCTTTAGAACGAGTCTCGAGATGTTACCGTATATACAAGCGAATACCTCAGGAAAATGATAGGCGGAAATCCAAGCGCTTTTCCTCTTTATCAAGACATCGTCAAGGAACGATGTCTTAATAAAGAGGAAACCGTTTGGATTTCTGCCTATCATTTTCCTGAGGTATTCGCTTATTTAATGAAGTCACGTGCATCTACTGTGATTTTTCAAGCATATATTATATATATATATATATATATATATATATATATATATATATATATATATAAATATATAAATATATATATATATATAGAGAGAGAGAGAGAGAGAGAGAGAGAGATGAGAGAGACGAGAGAGAGAGAGAGAGAGAGAGAGAGAGAGAGAGAGAGAGAGAATTAAATCAGCAAACTGTGCCTACAAAATATACAACAGCATCACTTTGAAGAGCACAGAAGACCAAAGATTCCAACGACTGATAGATGTGATCATTTTCCTTACGGAAATACTTATAAAAAAAAAAAAAAAAAAAAAAAAAAAAAAAACCTTGGTTAAAAAAAATCAAATTATGAGATATGCGCAGTTGAAAACCGAGTTATCAATCCAAAACGACTTAGTTTTTGACCTCCAAAAGCAATTCACTTCGGAAAGCTAATAAAATTGAGCATCTACTTCAAAGGACAACGTTTACTAAGCTCTACTTTCATATTAAAATACAGGCTATTCGGTTCCGGACTCAACCAACCACAAATTAACAAACAAGAGTTTCCGAACAAAACTTATCCGAAGGTTTAACAGTAATATTTCATGTGCACTAACTGCGTAATAATTAATAATAATAATTAATTAATAATAATAATAATTAATAATAATAATCCCAATTAATATAATAATAATAATAATAATAAAATAATAATAATAATAATAATAATAATAATAATAATAATAATCCCCAGTTAGACGTCAAAAGAAGGCAGAGCAAAACAGAGTAATAAAACTACTTTTCTGCAGAAGAGAACAAATTTTCTATACCAAATCAATTCTCTCTCTCTCTCTCTCTCTCTCTCTCTCTCTCTCTCTCTCTCTCTCTCTCTCTCTCTCTCTCTCGATAAAGGCAAACCGTTCTAAGCATAATCCTTGCACACAAGCGCATTCCTCTCCTATGAGTAAGAGAGCCAAATCCCAGTACATTCCAAAGCAGATTAAAATAAAACCCACATTGATAAAATGAATGATTCACTCTCCTACTGGCGACTAGAGACAGAGAGACAGAGAGAAAAACAGACAGAAAAAGGGGAGATATACACCAAAGGAGGAGAAAGCAAAAACACGAAGGAAAACAGAGAGAGAGAGGGGGGGAGAGGAGGCGAGAGTGCGGGGATGGGGGGGTGGGGGCAGACAAGGATGACTAGAGATGCCAAAACATGATCTTCTTGCTCCCAAGTCATAAACAATGGCCAGTCTCGCAGGCACATAATTATCTCCATACAGTCAATGAGAATCGGCCTTTATCTACTTTTGTTTTGAAACTAACGATTATTATCTATTTTCTTTGGACAATAACGATTATAAAATAAAGACGCATGAAACAATCACCGCACTAATTTCATTGCTAAGTGATTAGCAATGAACCAAATAACTTAATCTGTGAAACAAATGTAAACAATATAAAATATGAACAGCACAACAAGCAACATCAATTTGATGAAATTGCTAAGTTCTTACAAAACCTTTCGGTTACGAGAACTCGTTCGTACATTTTAAATTCATTTTTTATTAAATTCTTAAAATCCCTTCAAACAAGCTTTATAGGGAATATTCTAAAGTTTCTTAACTATTCGTTTTTAATTGCGCAAATATTTCACAATATTGCATACATACAACTTAAGTCGAACTGAATATGATCTACCATCACCACTGTCCTCATTCACTGAAAAATAGGAGTTTATTTGCCTTCTTAAAGAATAACAGCAATTTCATCACACAGAACCTTTTATCATAAGACAAGCACAACAACCTCTGGCACCTAATGAACGCACCCGGGTCTCAGTGAACTGCTCCCTGGTATATAACATCTTTGCGCCATCTTATGAAAATCATTACCAACTTTCCTTGATAGTCGGTTACTCGCAATCCACTCATTATAAAAACAGACTTCCAGCTCCATCCACAAACAGTTCACCGCACCTTATTTGCATGTCCTTGACGTGACAAGGATGGGCAAACATGCAAGGGAGATAAAATTGTCATTGAAATACAAAGGCCACATCATGAGGATCGTGGCACAATCATATCACTTCAGTTGCTCCAAATTCTAGGAAATATTTATGCAGTTTTAACTAAATTTTATTCTGGATGTGAAGTGCGAGGGCAAAGGCACCATTTACAGAAACCTTTCTGGTTTACTTTTGCAAATAATAAAGTAAAATTAAGAACTTCTCACGAGAAGAGATGGACTTTTTCTATCGCGGACGTGACCTATAATGCCTTAATTCCAAATAAACAAACACTTCTGCCCGAGCACTATTCAACAGTTGCATTTTGGAATATTGTAATGATACAAAATACCATAAAAATCATAACGCACAAAAACGCATAAAAAAATAGAAGCCCTTCCGGAAACTAAAATGTCGAGAACTTAAAAAAAAGATAGCAGCTCCAATACTATTTTCACCATTCTTTTTTCTTTCTTTCGTTTTTAAACATTCCATTTATCACAGCGCAAGTTACCAGACTCAAAGGCATTTTTGCGTCTTGCACGCGCTAAGATGTAAAGCAATTCAAACAAACGTTTCCGATAAGCTAACGTGGAAATTCGGGAACAATACAAACACAGACGCGTGTTTGTGTGTGGAATGTTAACTCACAAACAAGAAAGCGCCTCAGTGGCGTGATCGGTATGGTCTTGACCTGCCACCTCGGTGGCCGCGAGTTCGATTCTCTGGCATTCCACTGTGGAGAGTAAGTGATGTGTATTTCTAGTGATAAAAGCTCACTTTCGACGAAGTTCTTAGGTCACGTGAAGCCGTTGGTCCCGTTGCTGAATAACCACTGGTTCCATGCAAGGTAAAAATACCATACAAACAAACAAAACAAACAAGAATAGAGTAGACTATACAATTTAGGCCGAAAGCCAATCGCTGGGACCTATGAGGTCATCGAGCGCTGAGAAGGAGACTTTCAGGTAGAAAGGTTTGAACTGTGTAACATAGTGCAACCTGGCAGTTGCACGATGAATCAATTGTCAGGAGAGGGTCGAAAGGAAGATGGAGGAAAGAGAATATGAACGGAGTTAAACAGTTCAAGGCACTGAACACATTCATTCTACCTTCCAACAACGGGAAGACTGAAATCAAGCAGAATGCAAAATCCTGCGAGCGCCCTCGGTTTTGAATGGTGTTTTCACGTCACATGGAACCATTGGTTATTCAGCAACGGGACAAACGGCTTAACGTGAGTGACTTCCGAACCACGTCGAAAGTGAACTTCTATCACCAGAAATACACGTCTCTCACTCCTCAATGGAATGGTCGAGAATCGAACTCGCGGCCACCGAGGTGGCAGGCCAATACCATTCCAACCACGCCACTGAGGTGGAGGATCGTCCCGACACTCCGCCATTCAACAAGTTGCTTTGAGAGTTTTGTCCGGTGCTGATGCACCAATTCACCTGACTCGATGCACTGCTGACCGATCACGTGCTATTCACTTCTGATATATCCATTCCATGACCGTAATTACTGTTCGTGTTGGAAAACGAAAAGGAAGTGTGGGGGAATTGGGGCGTCAACGGAAATGAAGAATAATACACAGAGTAAAAGGGGGAATTCAATATTATAAATACTGGAAGCGGAAGAGCACTGACTAAATCTGTGAAATAATAATTACCTACTTAAATGTATTTTCTACACTAAACTTGTAAGCTATTTAGTATATCTGTGCTTTTGTATTTTGAAAAACAAAGCACATCAACTATACGAATACAAGGGGATTTAGTAGTATATTTATGTTTGTGTATTTTGAAAAATAAAAACACATCGACTATAAAGTTTTATATTCTAACGCATGTCTCCTTTCAAAATTAAAAGGTAGGAATATTTTAAGACAACTGTATAATAATAATAATAATAATAATAATAATAATAATAATAATAATAATAATAAAAAATATAATAATAATAATAATAATAATATATTAATAATAATAATAATAATAATCATATAAAAACTTTTTCGGGGACTAGACAGAGACGGACGGCACTGAAGGGTTTAACTGCAGTTTATATCATACCAAGGATGGCAAAAAAACAGAAAAGTCTGGAACTATTTTCAACGACCCAATATATAATGCAGGCATGGACAATAGGATTAAGTTACAAAACTCCGCCACACCAATTTTCATTAAAAAATAAATCTCTTTCTCCCTCTATCTACCGGGCGTCGATGATCATCATATCTGTTGCACCTAAATTACAAAAATACACCAATCAGCAACGCTGTCAAAACTTCTATTGAGAGACAATATGAAAAAAGTTGCATCTCCAAATTAAAAAATATCAGTGCATCTCCAAATTACAAAAATACACCATCATAAAAAAAATGTCAAAAACTTCTATGGAAAAATATAAAAAATCTGTTGCACCTCCAAATTTTAAAAATACACCAATCACAAAAAAATTGTCCAAAAATTTTATGAAAATATATCTGTTGCATCTCAAAATTACAAAAATAAACCAATCAACAAAAATCTGTCACAAAAATTCCATGGAAAAAAAATAATCTGATGCACCTTAAATTACAAAAATACACCAATCAACAACAATCTGTCAAAAAGTTCTATAAAAAAAACTCTAGGGAGAAAAAATATGAACTAATTCCTGATATGACCTACAGCTCTTTTAATCTACAAAGGTAGATCCCTCATTCCAAATGGTTTGCAAATGACAGGCTTCGAGTTGCCAGTTTTAGAATATTTCACACCATGACGATAGAATAGGTCAGTTTGCGGTCTTGAAACACAATACTACTTGAACTTAACAGGGTTTGATATATGGCGATTAGGCAACCATCTCATCTACCTAATAATGAAGAACTCTTGAAGAAAAGGAAAGTCCTTCATTTCCTAAGAATAAGTAAACAAACGTCTGTCAAAAGTAGGCTACTCTTCGCCTGGACTCAAAACACCTCGGAGCTACTTGCAAGAATTAGGTCAAAAGCTCCTGAGGGCCTGCTTCTACCACCAAATCGAAATCACCGTTCTTATCTGGCCGCAAACCCCGCCCCCATTCGCCCCCCCCCCCCACACACGCAACCCTCCCACCTAAACTCGTTTACCTGAACCATTGCAACCATAATCTCATGTCTAGTCTAATAAATAGCCAGAACAGCTTCCATACCCGAAAACACTATGATTACACCTTCACAGCAGGTTATACATAACTCAAAATAAAAAATTTAATTACTTCTTAAAACTATAAAAAAGAGTTGCCAATTTTCTTGTAAAGGATTCCTGGATTCCCGATTCCATGTGTTCACAGACATAACATCAATAGAACATCGAAGTCTGTGACACCTCTTTATGTTGCGTGAAACTAAGAAAATATGCTTTATATTGGCATAAAAAACCAGTACCATACGGCAAAGACTCAAAGTATCAATTAACAAAAAATGGGTACGTAACTAATTCCAAAAACTAAAATTGGTCACCTAACGTTGACAAATGAAACAAAATGGGTTAACATTAGTAATATTTATAAAACTGCTATATATTACTTGTATCTCAACTGCAAAAAAGTACTACCTACTTTTTATTCGTAGAAAACCCACATCAATACAAGATTAATGAAGTCACTGCTAATTTCATATAATCTAAGAAAGGATGTAAAAATACAAGATTAATTAAGCCACTGCGAATCATACCATCTAAGGAGGGTTTTAAAAATAAATATATACCTATATATATAATATATATATGTATATATATATATATATATATATATATATATATATAACTGTTTGTTTGTGATCGTCTGTAATAATGAGGAATCTCTGTAGTTACTAGTCCATCATCCACAACCGTGTGGTTACAGATATACAAGTGTACAAGTTGTACGAGCGTAAAGGTTAAAGCACCAAGTCACTTGTTAAGGCTGCGCATCTCGTATCAAGAGAGCAAAGTCCTTGTACGTAGCAGGTGGCGGAGAGAGAGAGAGAGAGAGAGAGAGAGAGAGAGAGAGAGAGAGAGAGAGAGAGAGAGAGAGAGAGGTGGCAAAGGGTCAAGTAGGGTTGGGGCAGCACCACTTGAGTCTATAAGAGCACGGGACTTCGAAAGGGTCCCAGGAGCAAGAAGAAGAAGAAGAAGAAGAAGACGAAGACGTGAAGGGAGCCGAGGATGACCTCCGGAGCCAAGTCTTCACTTCCATCTCCTACCACTCGACCTGCAAAAAAAAAAAAAAAAAAAAAAAAAAAAAAAAAAAAAAACTCCAGCTTATAGCAGTGATAACCTCGCGACACCCCCGAAAGCCAGTCTGATATGCCAAGGGGTTTGTTATCGGACTGGCCCGCTATGCACTTGTTGAAGCATACGCTGACAGTTTTATTATCGAAACGGAATTCATGATGGCTAAAATTCGGGATATTAATGCCAGCATGGCATTGTTTAATATTCACGGAAGGGGTCACATTCAGCTGTAAGCATATCCCCAGTTTTTAGTTTTCTGTAAAAGAGAACTATTGAGAGAACTATTTGTCTGCCCGTCAGCGCTTTTTCTGTCCGTCCTCAGATCTTAAAAACTACTGAGGCTACTGGTCTGCAAATTGGTATGTTGATCATCCAGCCCCCATTCATCAAACGTAATAAGTTGCAGCCCCCTATCCTCCATATTTTTGTTTACTTATTTAAGGTTAAAATTACCCATAATCGTGCGTCTGGCAACGGTATAGGCCAGGCCACCACCGGGTCATGGCTGAAAGCTTTATGGGTAGCGCTTCATACAGCGTTATACCAAGACCACCGAAAGATAGAACTATTTCAGGTGGCCTTGATTATTCGCTGTACAGAAATCTCCATGCGCCAGACAGAACATCATTTTTCTGGTTCCTGATATACTTTTGATATATAGCGAAAAAATATATAATGCATTCATCACAAAAACCATTAAGCCACGAGGACAAATAACTGTAGAACATTCATTTGACAAATGTACAAGGGAAGTGAAATTTCATAAACGTTAAAATAAAGGCTTAAAATATTCTACAATCAGTGGATTTCCATTCAAAATAAAAGATTAAAATATCTTACAATCAGTGGACTTTTCATTCAAAATAAAGGCTTAAAATATTTTACAATCAGTGGACTTTCATTCAAAATAAAGGCTTAAAATATTTTACAATCAGTGGATTTCCATTCAAAGTAAACGCTTAAAATATTTTACAATCAGTGGATTTCCATTCAAAGTAAACGCTTAAAATATTTTATTTACAATCAGTGGATTTCCATTCAAAATAAAGGCTTAAAATATTTTACGATCAGTGGACTTTCGTTTAAAATACATGCTTAAAATATTCTACAATCAGTGGACTTTCATTCAAAATAAAGGCCTAAAATATTTTACGATCAGTGGACATTCATCCAAAATACAGGCTTCAAATACTTTACAAACAGTGGGATTTTCATTCTGCCAATCCTACTTTTATTTACATTAAACAGCTTTCATTTACAGCCAAACTATAGACAGCTTAAAAGGATGGTTTTTGTATCTCATGCAGCAAACGCTCATCACAGGCTTGAAGCAAACCAACTGCTGCAACTGGTGACAAACGCAAAGAGGGCCACTGAAAACTAACAATTTATAAGTGACTGAACCTTTCCAAAACCTTTTCTGCGAGCAGGGCGTACGCGCTCGCCCTCCGGTACGCCAGCCACCAGTAAACAAAACAGTAAACAAAACAAGAGGCAATAAAACGATAAACATCTCCCCACCCCCAAAGTCGGGTCCGAGAGAGATATACCCACCACGATAAACCCATATTTTCATCTCGAGAGAGGCTGGGTATAATTAAGGTAAATGGTCCTTAGGATGATGAGCGAAGCCCCGGCCTGGATCGTAGGGAGGCGAGGTAAACAATACCCCGGCAAGACTTTACTTTCCCTGCCAGTATGTCTCATGGTGTATAAATAAATAAATAAATAAATCAATATATATATATTTATATATATATATATATATATATGTATATATATATATATATATATATATATATATATATATATATATATATTCAGTGTTGTTTTTTATTTCCATTAAACTTTTTTTGGGGGGAGGGGGGTTTAGTTCGTACTGTATAGCATTCATGTAATTTATGTATTTTTTCACGTAATTTATTTTATTTTTCGTTTTTTTAACAAGTGGGGTCTCCACTG
Source organism: Macrobrachium nipponense (assembly GCF_015104395.2). Lineage (NCBI taxonomy): Eukaryota > Metazoa > Arthropoda > Malacostraca > Decapoda > Palaemonidae > Macrobrachium > Macrobrachium nipponense. The sequence continues at coordinate 17,832,742 of NC_061098.1, read as the reverse complement.
TATTTCCACTTGGTCTTGCTTATTCCTAATGATCACCATATTCTTTGGAAGATTGGATTTCAAGTCAATAGCCCTTGTGGGTTAGTTCCATACGAATAGGTTTCATCTTCTGAATAATAATAATAATAATAATAATAATAATAATAATAATAATAATAATAATAATAATAATCTTCAACAACAACATTCCCCCCCAACAAACAGCATTCTCCAAGTCAGAAATCTTTCTGGTAAACAAGATCAGGACGTTCAGGATTGAGGGAATTACAAATCCGTGAATTATTATTATTATTATTATTATTATTATGGCCCTGAGGTGAAATAAAGGATATTATTAATTATTATTATTATTATTCAGAAGATAAAGTTTATTCATATAGAACAAACCCACAAGGGCTATTGACTTGAAATCCAATCTTCCAAAGAATATGGTGCTCATTGGGAAGAAGTAAGACCAGGATAATGGAAATACAGAAAGAGGAGACCCCCCCCTTAATAAAAAGAAAAGGTAATGAATAAATAAATAAATTAATAAATGAATAAATAAATAAATAAAATAAATAAATGAATAAATAAATTACATGAACGCCTAATGAAAACAGAAACAACGAAATTGTTCAGAGCATGGATAACAAACTGACAGTAATAATAAAAAAAGTTACAATATAAGAGAAACAGGGTTTATATTACCTGCAGTATACACGTTTTTAGTATTTTATAGCTAACCTCTTAAATGATAATCTTTCACGACCATTGTGTTCGACATACTAATTAAATCATACTGAAAAACATATCGACATAACAAATGACGGGCGCAAAAAACTAACATGTGCTTGATCTAAACTAATAAAACCTTTTCTTACATTATATTTATTTAGGCAATATACATATTACAGGTCCTACATATTACACTGAATCCCTAACCCCTAACAAATTTTGTTACAGAATAACCAGCGCATATTTACTGACTCAAATGTTGTGTAAAGTGAATATCTGTCCAAAAATAATTCCAGACGCTCAGATTACAACAAACAGTATACAAAGAGTCTCTCTCTCTCTCTCTCTCTCTCTCTCTCTCTCTCTCTCTCTCTCTCTCTCTCTCTCTCTCTCCTCTATATATATATATATATATATATATATATATATATATATATATATATACTTTAATACTTGTATATGTGTGTGCAAACTGTAATGGCCACAAGAGTCTAGTTACACTTAGAATTCTTCGTGCTATAATATATATATATATATATATATATAATATATATATATATATATATATATATATATATACAGAAACGGCACATTATAAGTGAAACAGTACCTAACATGCTCTACTAATTTGAACTCTTAACACAAGGAACGTGCTTTAGTCATGGGTTTCAAGGAAACGGAAAAAAAAGAAAACTGTAAACGGGTGAGACTATTCCCGTAAAGTTAACGAGAGAGAGAGAGAGAGAGAGAGAGAGAGAGAGAGAGAGAATATCCAACCTTCTAAGAAGGTGATAATCCAAGATTCTTTAACCTGTTCCCAGAAACTGTATTTCCTCTACTAAACTGACCAATCACAATCCAGCTTTTAGGTCCGGGAATATTCTCACTGGCCATTCCGGCCCGAACGCGCCAAGGTGACGAGTTAAATGGCGGCTGGCTGTATCTTCCTATCCGATTTCTTTCACAAACACGCTCACGCACATCCTAGAATCCTTCCAAGGAGAAGGATCCTCGCGCTAGATGTTCCTAAGAGACCCGAAATCTGAACAAACTATAAAATCCTACGGAAGACGACAAAAACCAACGCACAAACACACACCAGGATCCCCGTTAGGACTAGGTAGGTCCGTGCGGTGCACGGCGGCGGTGTGAGGTGGGTAGGTGACCAATCAAAACACAGCTATGCACCCCGGGTACTTTATGATTGGCTACCTGAGCCGCCCGCCGGTGCCCTAGGGGCATGATCGTCGTCCATCCACCACCACCACCAGCTCTCGCGCAAGGGTGGGGGGCATCTTATGTTCGTTCTTCTCCCTCCTCACTGGCTGGTGACTTGGTGTGAGCCCTGGAAGCTTTCTGGAAAGCACCGAATGTCCACGACAGAAGAAGACGTTTCCAAGGGAGGAAAGCGATTCTTCCTCATCCTCCTCCACCAGAGACTGCGTCGAGAGCGGTCGCGCCACCGCCGCCGCCGCCGCGCCGTCTTCTTCTTCTTCTTCTAAGGGTCAAAATAACGTGGCATCGCAGGGCAGAAGCGAATTCCTGCCAGGCCAAGAATGTGGGTACCGCCGGAGGCGCTTTTCTGAGGTGTGTGCTAGTCCTTCAGGATCCCACAACACTGTCTCACCACACCCCAACACCGCATCACATCATCACCAACCACCATCACCATCACCACCACCACCACACCCCTCGCATCGTCGAATAATGTCTTGATATGAGCCACTCATTACCGCAAACAGAGAGAGCGAATGTGCATTCGGAAGCGAGGTTCGGTTGAAAAGGAGAGAGAGAGAGAGAGAGAGAGAGAGAGAGAGAGAGAGAGAGAGAGAGAGAGACTAACTGCTGCAGCTCTTGAATGAGAACGCGAGAATTGAGAGGAACTAAGAGGAGAATGACAAAATTCAATCAAACGAGAGGAACTCTGCAACTCTGCAACTGAAAAGCATGGTAGCGATGGCAGAATTCCACTGAGATCATGAAATGCTAGGGAGCGATGTAAATGCCCTGACAAAGCAGTGTTCCACATCCAGAGGTACTATATCCAGAGAAAAGATGGAGAAAACAAATAGCTTCATCACAATGAAGGGGCAAAGACTCCAATTAGAATTAAAGTTGGTCAATTTTTTAAAATCTAAGCCTTATTACATCAAAAGCGAAAGTAAACTGTTCACCGTAAGTCCAATAGTCGGACAAAACCCAGTTATGAATTTTAAGGAATTTAATTAACATCATAACACAAATAATATTGGTTATACTGGCATAACCAATGGCAATAAAGATCCTGTTGTTACAAAATCATTTCATGCATTTTATTGCGATATCCTAAAAGCAAAGCTCCTTTTTATCCTAAAAGTAACACTCCTTTTTTTAAAAAACTCCTTTTTATCGTAAAAGCAACACTCCTTTTTATCTTAAAAGAAAATCTCCTTTTTATCCTAAAAGCAAAATTTCCTAATATATACCTTATAAAAAGCAAACTCCTTTTATCCTAAAAGCAAAACTTTCCTTTTTTATCCTAAAAGCAAAATTCCTTTTTATCCTAAAAACAAAACTTCTTTTTATCCTAAAAGCAAAATTCCTTTTTATCCTAAAAGCAAAACTTCTTTTTATCCGAAAAAACAAAACTCCTTTTATCCTAAAAGCAAAACTCCTTTTATCCTAAAAGCAAAACCCCTGTTATCCTAAAAGAAAAACTCCTTTTTATCCTAAAAGCAAAACTCATTTTACTCTAAAAGCAAAACTTCATATACCTTAAAAGCAAACCCCCTTTTTATCCTAAAAGCAAAACTCCTTTTTATCATAAAAGCAAAACTCCTTTTTATCCTAAAAGCAAAACTTCTTTTTATCCGAAAAGCAAAACTCCTTTTATCCGAAAAGCAAAACTCCTTTTATCCTAAAAGCAAAACTCCTTTTATCATAAAAGCAAAACCCCTTTTATCCTAAAAGGAAAACTCCTTTTTATCCAAAAAGGAAAACTCCTTTTTATCCGAAAAGCAAAACTCATTTTTATTCTAAAAGCAAAACTTCATATACCTTAAAAGCAAAACTCCTTTTTATCCTAAAAGCAAAACTCCTTTTATCCTAAAAGCAAAACCCCTTTTATCCTAAAAGCAAAACTCATTTTTATCCTAAAAGCAAAACTCCTTTTTACCCTAAAAGAAAACCTCCTTAGATCCTAAGAGCAAAACTCCTTTTATCCTAAAAAAAACTCTTTATCCTAAAAGCAAAACTCCTTATATTCTAAAAGCAAAACTCTTTATATCCTAAAAGAAAAACTCCTTATATCCTTAAAGAAAAACTCTTTTTATCCTAAAAGAAAAACTTTTTTATCCTAAAAGAAAAACTCCTTATATCCTAAAAGCAAAACTCCTTTTATCCGGAAAGCAAAACTCCTTACTCACAATCTACACGACAACTGGTATCATGAAAGCTGTCAATTAAATGAATGTCAAGCCGGGTAAATCCACACACAGCAGACTATACAAAATGTAATGATAATAACAATCAGGCTTAATTGAAGGTAGTACTATATAGAATACCAGGAACCAAAGACAAACAGCAGCAACAAAACTTGCCTATATAATTATAAATAATAATCCCAACAAAAATAAGAGCGCCAACCGCAAAATTCTCTCCCTTGTGAATAATTCTCGACAGAGAGACAAAGAACGCGATTCGTTACTGAAAGGTCTGCCAGAGCAGTCGAGTACTTGCAATGAATAAACCAGAGAAACATTCGGAGGAATGTTAACATTACCTTCCTCTCGATGTGTGATCAATATTCATCTCCTTTAAACAGAGAAAATTCCTGTTGCATCTGATCCACTTTGGGATCGAAGATGAGTGAGTGAGATGTGCTCACATCTTTCTACTCGCATTCTTTCAGATCACCGGAACAGAAGCGAGTATAACTACGGCTTATACAATCTGTGATCTTTATTGAATAGAATTGAATGGTATATAGTTTGGGCCAAAGGCCAAGGGCTTGGACCTATGAGGTCATTCAGCGCTGAAACGGAAATCGACAGCTTTGAACGATGTAATAAACTCTCAATTGCACTATGAAACAATTGTTAGAGAAGGTGGATAGCAAGATGGAAGAAAGATCATATGAATGGAGTACAGTATAAGGAATGAAAAGGGTTGCAGCTAAGGGCCGACGGAACGCTGTAACTAAGTAATGCCTACAGGGCACCTCATGCGGTGAACTGTAGGCATTACTTAGTTATGCTTCAGCTTACATCATTTAATTATTTATAGTATTTCTTCAAGAGATCTGGGATCTACGATTTGATGCAACACTGCTCAATACAATGTACATGATATGCAGATATTAAAAATCCCCCGAAAAATTGATAAATAAAATAAATATATAACTGTGAATCCCACTATATACAATACAATGGGTATCCATAACAAGTTCATTTTAAATATAGGAGCCTCATTTTCTGTGTTACGTTATACTTAAAAGCTGAAAAGTTGTGATGCACTATGGCACCTATAGCAATAAAAAAAAAAAAATAAGTAAAAATGACGCTTTGAAAGCGCAAAAGAAAAAAAATTCCATTGACTAATAAATTATTTGCTAAAATAAATTTTTTCAAATATATATAAAATATATATAACTTATAATATATATATTATATATATATATATATATATAATATATATATATTCCTTCTCATTGCCAAACCTTTCTCTACATTTACTGGAGATTAATGCGTTTGCCTAGTTTTGAGAGAGAGAGAGACGGCAGAGGATAGAAGAGAGAGGAAAATCCCGAATTCGATCAAATATATCAGGATACGGTCTCAAAAGATCTCTAATTTATCTCAAGGTCAAAATCTGAAGCAATTGTATAAAATACAAAATGTAGTAAAGTAAATTCTTCTTCTTAAATAAAGGACTGTTCATAAACGACTTGGATACCGAAAAAACACTCGAACCTCTCTCTCTCTCTGTCGAAACTTCCTGTTGTCTTCAACGATTTATTTGAAATCATTTCGTTCAACAAAAACCTACCTCAGCTCCACGAAAAAGGACAAATTGCAACTCTCTCAGAAGAAGTGTACAAAATATAAAGGAAAATCGTGATGCCAAGCTCACTCAGAAGTGTACAAAATATAAAGGAAAATCGTGATGCCAAGCCCTCAAAAAGCGACATTGCTAGCAATATATTAGAAATTTATTTTAAAATAGGCAAATCTTCAGTCTTCAATACTCGAAAACCTACAACCTTCTGTACACAAAACATAGAAAGGTTAAATAATCGAAGTAAATGGCACAAGCCTGCATAGACTCAAAGAGTATGGATAAACATTTACGATATTTATATTAAATAATTAAGGGATAACATTACTAAGAAAAATAAATAAAATAAAAAAATAGCGGGTGTTTTCTCAGAAAACGCGAGTGTCGAGTATCAGGTCATTAGGCAATTTAAAAACACTAACGTTTGAAATCATTTCAAAATAAATCAAGCCGTGCACACAAGGCCATGAAACTAATAAATAAATAAATAAATAAACAAATAAATAAATGTTCGCAGACCACCTTATGGAGGAGAGGTTGAGTAGAAGGATGGAAGGTGTTTTTGTGTATGTGTGAGACGGCAGAAGGTGAGGGAAGTTAGAGGAGGAGGGAGTGGGAGTGAGGGGGGGGAGGGTCCCTCAAGACGCCTTCAGGGAAGGAAAGGAGGCTTAAAGGATGCGGGAGGGAGGGAGGGAGGGAGGGGGGGGGGGGAGGGGATGTTTGTGACTATCACTCCTCCAAGTTGTTTTAACTTGTGAGTCAACCCAAGCTATTCTACGAAGCCACCATTCGAAAAAAGCACGCATCTCTCATATACACATTAATAAATTTTAGAGACACAGTTAGATAGATATGCCTAATGTCTAATACCGCGCCTCACACCCCCCCCCCCCCCTACAAACCCCCAAAAGCGTCTATCTTCCTCTTCACATGATAAAACCTGGGACAGATGCCAAAACCCCACGAAAAAAATAATTATCACTAAGCATAATCAACATACACTTTTTTAATCAAAACTAATTCCGCAAACACCTGTGTCCGATGTTATCTTCACCTGGTATCATTTGCCATCCAGCTATGCATTAAAAACTAATGGTTTAGACTTTCCCCATTAAAATAACTGACTGACTGTTATTTTGTTCTCGAATCATACGAGATCTATTTCCCGAAAATTTGAGAAAAGCTAAGATGGCAACACTCTCCAGGAAGACTTCACAGCCATATCATAGTATTTTGCTCATTCGGTATCATTTAACTAACTGTTTTCTTGGATAAGCTTAACATTAGAACAGAATATGAACGGAGGTACAGTCAAAGGAATGAAAGGAGTTGCAGCAAGGGGCCGAAGGGACGCTGCAAAGAACCATAAGTAATGCCTACAGAGCACTGTATGAGGTGCTTGACTGATCAAAACAGTATTGTGTCCAGTTTCTGTAGCTACTCCAATCTAAAATCCTTCCGTTCCACAACCGATGCCTTTTCATTTTAATATCTATGAAATGGGGCAAAAAGTCGATCATTAATATCTATGAAAGGGAGCAAAGAGTCATCATCAATATCTATGAAAGGGAGCAAAGTGTCATCATTAACATTTATGAAAGGGGCAAAAACTCATCATCAATATCTATGAAAGGGACAAATGTCATCTTCAATATCTATGAAAGGGAGCAAAAAGTCACCATAACATCTATGAAAAGGGCAAAAAGTCATCTTCAATATCTATGAAAGGGAGCAAAAAGTCACCATAACATCTATGAAAAGGGCAAAAAGTCATCATTAATATCTATAAAGTGGCAAAAAGTCATCATTAAAATCTATGAAAGTGGCAAAGAGTCATCATTAATATCTATGACAGGAACAAAGAGTCATAATTATCTATGAAATGAGCAAAAAGTCATCATTAATATCTATGAAAGGGGCAAAAATTCACCATTAATATCCATGAAAGGAGCAAAGAGTCATCATTAAGATCTCTGAAAGGGACAAAGTCATCATTAATATCCATGAAATTGACACAGAGTCATAATTATCTATGAAATGGGCAAAAAGTCATCATTAATATCTATGAAAGGGGCATAAGTCATAATTAATATCTATGCAAGGGGCAAAATGGCATCATTAATTTCCATGAAATGTGGCAAAACTCATAATTAATATCTATAATAGGGGCAAAAAGTCATCGTTAATATCTATGAAGTTTTGTGTCACTTATCCACAAGCAATATTTATTTTATACTCAAGATCTATTCAGTCATAAACATCACTTATCAAATCCACTTAACCTTGGGAAGAACTTACATTCAGAGGGAATTACAGCTGATAAGGGCACCTGGCTCGGGTGTTTTGACCTATGCCTTTTGGCTTCAGTAAGGGGCACACAGTCGACTTATCCATTGTGCTATGTTGAATTCAACAATCGGATTTAGGTTCTGAATTTAGTACTGAAATCAACCCATCTCCACCATAATAGTTGATTGCTAAAAGGTTCTTACACCATTCTAAACCTACACATTGTAATTTATCTATTAGATGCCTGCACAAATTAAATACACTCTTGCGCTTTTCTTACACTGAAAAATACATGTGATAATAAAGTAATGGATGAAAAAAAAAATCATGAAATCAACTGAATTGGCTTAGCATTTTTACTCAGTAAAATGCCTGCCAAAAGAGGTGACTACCAATGGAAAACTTACAACTTCCAAATTGTAAACGTTAAACAGTCATAATATGTAACATTTACATAACCTCATGAACGTGACACAGCATCCTCAAACTCACATGCTACATTTCTCCCCATACAACGGCTACACGTAACCTTCCACCACCCCCCTACCCACACACAAAGCCGCACCTGTCGATGTCCGTTACTGAGCTCCTCTGAATGCAAAACGAAACAAATATATATTATACGAGAAAATGGCTTGTATATAAAAGCAAACGCTGGCGGCCATTATCTGAGTGAAAAATAGTCCCGTAATCTCTCGCGCTCGAATGACGACATATCATAGCCTCTGAAGTAATTAATGGAAACGAACTGAATATATCTATTAATGCCCACAATATAAACAGACAGGCAAATCCATTTGTGAATACGGTCGATTTCCATAAACCCCTCTCCCCATCATTATTTTTTATCGTAGTCTATCATCTCTGATCCCACCTGGCCCTTCCCGTATCTCTTCTTTCAATCTTTAACTGACCAGATCATCCAGGTACAATAACATCCCCCCTCTGGCATTTGTGCCTGCCCGTTCTCCACTCGTCTCCGGCAGGACTCTAACCGAAGTTGCCTACTACACCTGTGGACTAATGGGATCGGTTGCTGACAATAATCCCATTCGCCTTCACGGAAAAAATTCCAGCGCGCACACACACATACAGAGAGGAGAGAGAGAGGAGAGAGAGAGAGAGAGAGAGAGAGAGAGAGAGAGAGAGAGAGAGGTTGTACTAAGTAGATGTTTACCCGCAATGTCTACTTATTATATCTGGTCTCGGAGATAACAAGCACACACACACACACACACAGACGGCTTGCGTATGTTTCCCTGCAATGTCTACGTATTATATTTGGTTCGGGAGATGAAAGAATGAGAAATTTTGAGATAATTAGCACACAGAGAGAGAGAGAGAGAGAGGAGAGAGAGAGAGAGAGAGAGAGAGAGAGATTGTCAGTAGATGTTTACCTGCAATGCCTACGTATATTATATGTGGTCTCGGAGATGAGATAACAAGATAATCAGCACAGAAGTAAAAATGGTTAGCGTACGTACGTGTCAAGAACGAATTTCTACGCTGCTGAAACGTGTGTAATTCCTAATATCAAGAGGGGAGAATGACGGGAAGACCTAGAAAGCGTGGATAGACGGCTTGAAAGATGTTGTATGAGGGAGGAAGAGGTGAATAGCGCAATGTATGTATGAGACTTCGACGACGTCCGTAAAGCAAGTGCGACCATGATTACTGATTTGTTACTTTTAATGGAATCATCATACGGAAATGAAATCCGCTTGACGCTTATTTTAATTATATAATATATATATATATATATATATATATATATATATATATATATATATATATATATATATATATATATATATATATATATATATATCTAATAAAAGGAGCCCATAAAAACACACCTAATATAGAGAAAAAAAAAGTACTATATTTCAGAGACTGCTTGTCTCCCTCTTCAGGTAGATGAATGAGAAAAGTTTACAGAAAAGGTGTATTTATACCAAGAGGTCCATCCACAAACAAGCCAATTTAAGTCTTATTGCTGAATAATCTTCCTTTAATCTTCTTAAGGGTTGGTTGAATGAAGAGGTTGTCGATCGTGTCCGAAAATCCCATGCTCCTTTTGAGATGTTCATTACCTGCCTCTCTTTTATTAAGGCCGATTCCATCATTTGACTCTTGTACCGGCAGTTGCTGCTATAAATTACACGTGACAAATTCCAGTTTATTCTATGGTTCCTGTTGTTTCATTTATATGGTTGAAAATAGCAGAGTTCTGTTGTCCATACCTAACTGACCGTTTTGTGTTGTATTAATCTCTGGCATGGGGTATACGAAATCCCATGCCAGGACTGTGACCAATCTTACATCGGATTTACAGGTAAAATCCCTTCCCCAGAGATTAATACAACACAAACGGTCAGTTAGGTATGGACAACAGAACTCTGCTATTTTCAACCATATAAATGAACATAACCATAGAATAAACTGGAATTTGTTCACGTGTAATTTATAGCAGCAACTGCCGTACAAGAGTCAAATGATGGAATCGGCCTTAATAAAAGAGAGGCAGGTAATGAACATCTCAAAAGGAGCATGGATTTCGGACACGATCGACAACCTCTTCATTCAACCAACCCTTAAGAAGATTAAAGGAAGATTATCAGCGGGGGGGTGACTTAAATTGGCTTGTTTGTGGATGGGACCCTCTTGGTATAAATACCACCTTTTCTGTAAACTTTTCTCATTCATCTACCTGAAGAGGGAGACAGCAGTCTCTGAAATATAGTACTTTTTTTTCTCTATATTTTGGTGTTTTTATGGGCTCCTTTTATTAGATGGAATTCTGTTGTTACAGAACATTGTTACCAGTCATATATATATATATAATGTCAGAGGCAGGTACAGACCACTCAACTCTTTGCAGATTCTATCGACTTTCTGAAGGAGCTTACTCGGCAAGTGAACTCATCGTGGCTTCACATGCATAGAAATCAAATAATAATTATCTGCGTTTTGAACATCAATCCTTTAAAATGGACATAGACAATATCCACTACAAATGCAAGTGCGTGCACGATGAATCCTCGCGTGCGCGCGAACACACACACACACCATTTGCATTACAGATAACCAGCCTTGAACTCATATAATCAAGATAGCCAAACTGATAGCCAACTCAACTGCGTTTTTCCATTCAGAATCAGGTGTATATGTCAAATTACTAAGCGGCCTTCCGAGATCACAGACGAGGCTGAAAGAGCAAACTTTACGAATCGGAAAATCAAAGAACATAATCCCATTCGATACAGGCACGCTGGTTCGTGGGGAATTCGACGGTGATGATAATTATGACGACAATAATGGTGTTTGTATCACGGCGACATTAATCGTATTTATATCATAAAGACAATAATCGTAATTAATATATCATGAAGACAATAATCGTAATTATATCATGAAGACAATAATCGTAATTATATCACGACGACGATAATCGTATTTATACTGAAAAGGATTTTGTTCCAATCCAGTCGTTGGACGAGTTGGCCGGATTTCGTCTGACTTACCATCAGCATTTCGACTTTAAAAACCAATCGAAGTTAACGTAATTCAACAGTTCCATTAAGTGAAACATATTAAATATTGGAACGGCAAAATGCCGTCACTTATTCCTACAATAACCAGATCTAATCGGCACGTGTAGACAGATGTTTTCTAATACAAACGTACAGCCTACTCAGCACATGCAGACAGATGTTTTCTAATACAATGTCACACGGCAGCAGCACATCAACTAACACGTGCCCCAAGCGCTCCTTGGACACCCCATCCCCCCTGCCTTCCAACGAAGCCTTGGGGAGAAGGAAGACTCTCCCAGACCAGCAGGTGTTCTGAGCAGCTGTTAATAAACGATTTCGGGCAACGTTTCTTCAACGAAGTGCATCTGCACGATGCAATGTTGTTAAAATGAACGCAATGCAGTTTTGATATCCCCGAATTACAATGCACGATAAAAAATAAAAGAGAATTGTACACAGACTAGTTTTAAGCAAAGATAAAAGGTGCAATAAATATGATTCCAGAGGGAAATACCTTCATACGCGAGCGTTACCACTTAACTTCTCACACTGTACATCGTATGCATTACTGTGAATGCAAATAATGAAACAAAAAGACTACTGTGATGCTCTTTTTACTCATTCCAGACCCCACAGTTGTTTCAGTCATTACCCCATGGCCTTCCTCGGAGTTGCAATAGATGCACAGCGTTGCTACATTCCTATATAGGCTACAAGAGAGTACAGCCCAAATCTGATTTAGAAAAAAACAACAAATTATGAGCAAAATTTAACACAAAATTAGACTTCTGATAAATGCAGATAGCTTAGCAGTTCAGGATGAATTTCTATGAATCCGCCGGCTCCAGAGAAAGTCCAAATTTAAATGTGCAAATCCTGCTGGTCCTACGTTCCCAAGACCCTCCAAGGGCAAAAGAACTCCCCATTAATAGGGCAGCCACCAGCAACCAACGCAGTCCACACTGAGGGGCTGATACCTTTGCAATGAAAAACAGTTGTCCAGAGGGGATCCAAAGAAGTTGAGACCAGCATAGTTTGCAAGTGTAATCTGTAGGGGCGTGAATTAAATGCATGCACACAAACTTATTATTTCATATATATATAACATCCTGTGGTACACAAACCAACTGATATACGTACGTTATACCTAGAGCGCGTTTACCCTGCTTAATCCACTGTAACACCATGAGTGCACATAACAGAATTAAATCATACGATATCCTTGGCGCACACAACCTAACCAATCTGCTATCAACAACCTACTCGTTGGCACATACAACACACTCAATCCACTGCAACAACCTGGGAGTACGCAAACTCCGATGAAGTTGTGAAATCCAAGGGGTGCAAACAACCTAATTAATCTGTTATAACACCCTCAATGCTCACAACCTAATACAGATTATTTGGGCACACAGCCCAAATAATCTGTTGTAAAATCCTGGGCTGTCGTACTTGCATCATTCCCTCACGGTTGGAAAACAATTGCAGTGGTCATTGTCAGTCGTGTCATATCTTATACAAGAAATAAAATGTAACACTTCAAACGTCAAAATTTAAGACCTTCGACCACTTCTCAACAACACCGCTCATCACGGAAGAACGTCCAATGAATCCAAATCGAAGTATAAGTTACATACTAAACGCATTACTTCAACTTACTATGCAGATGCAAGGGGGAGAGAATCTATACCAATGAATTTTCAGAGCTAAGGACCGTGGTTTTGTTAACTGGTTTTCGAAATAGATCCTAATTTCGGAATTCTCTCTCTCTCTCATAAAAAAGGGGGTTCAAGATATCATTGAATTTCGTGTGTGTTATGAATCGATGATTTATTTGCTAAATTTCGAGATGATCCTAATTAGGAAGTACTTTCTCTCTCTCTCTCTCTCTCTCTCTCTCTCTCTCTCTCTCTCTCTCTCTCTCTCTCTCTCTCTCTCTCGTAGACTTTCTGGTTATGTCAACTCATATATAAATGTTTGTTTACAGGACATGAAAACGAAACAAAACACGAGCAGGTTCCAATATGAACATTGTTTTCCCATGAAGTTTGTAAGCTGTGTAACCTATTATCATTAAGTATACGAATATGAGAACAATAATAAACCTAAAAAAAAAAAAATCAAATCAAATGTAAATGTATACGCCAGGAGAGTTAACTCTTCAGCTCTCGCAAAACATTGGGGCAGGCCCACAAATCATACAAATGCATCGTTAATGAAGAGCACACCTAAGAGAGCAGCAAGTAAGCAGGTGTCTGAGCGCATTGGGGTATGTTTGTGTACGTGTGTGTGTACTACACAAACATATGTTATGACTAACTAAGTGTTAAAATATGGACAGCATTCGGTAACTACTGTACCTGGTGAATACACACACACACACACAATATAATATATATATATATATATATATATATATATATATATATATATATATATATATATATATATATATATATATATATATATATATATATATATATATTATACAAGTCTATCACATTACCGTGATTCATATACATATGTATGTATATTCTCACACACAAATATATGTTTGCATATTATGCAGAAATAAATATCAGCTTATACTAGTCCATGCACGTATAACTGACCCATAATATTACAGTATTAGTTTTAACTTTTCTCAAAATCGCTCCCCTGTCGAGCGCTTGTTACCATTCTCCAAAGTTTTTGTCAGACTTGTCCTCATCAACCGTCGTATTTTTCGTTATAAACAGAATATATAAACCTTAGAAATGGCCAAACAGAATCTCACGGAGCCACCTGCTCAGAGGACTGGAGCAGGATTCCTAAATTTGACGAAATAAAAAAAAAATAATAAATAATAATCGATCAAACTACGAAACTACAGGACTCAACTTGAGCAAACATGGCGTAGGTATACCAAGAGTTCCTTTCATCGGCAGAAACGGAGGACTGTCAGAGAGAGGGCGAAGGTAAAAAGCTGTTAGGTAAAAGTTGGGGTGCCCCCTTGGGACAGATCCACACCACAAGGAGCGACAGTCACATAGGCCTAAAAGCGACTTAGAGTAGTATAGGATTAGCAGGCCGAGACACAGCAGTGACAGCCCCCACAGGACACTCGCTCGGAGGTTTTTACAACTTGTGCTCGACCCTCGTCCGAGTTTACTACTACTATACCTTAAGCCTCTCCATTCGACTTTATGAATCATGACTGAAGCCTCTCCATTCGACTTTATGAATCATGATTGATTGCCTGCTGTATAAAAAAAAAAAAAATATTACGACTTTTCAGTGATACTGCAAACGTTTGTGCGAGAAGTCATGTTGAAATGAAATGCAAGAAAAAAAAATTTAAAGAAAATTTAATGAGAAATATTCGAAACTGTTAAATGTAAATTAATACTGGAATATATATGTGTATATAAATTTGCGAGTATAGACTGGCATAGAAAGATCATAAACAGACGGGAATGGAAGGACATGACTGAGGCCTTTGTCCTTCAGTGGACTAGCAACGGCTGATGATATATATATAATATATATATATATATAATATATATATAATATATATATATATATATATATATAGAGAGAGAGAGAGAGAGAGAGAGAGAGAGGATTGGGATACCTCTAAAACAACTCTCTCCCACCACCACCCACTTTCACGTATCATAAACAAAACACAAGCAAGGGACTCTTCGGAAATTTATTGAACCAAGACGAGTGGACTCGATAGAAACCCTCCTCTGCGCAGAGCAAAAGCATTTAATGGTACACTCTGGTGGCTCTGGTTTTAGAAGTCGAAAGACTAAGTTTGTACTCTAAGATCTTTTGCTTTGGACAATTTTGTATTCTAAAAAGATCTTTTCCTTCTGACGAGTTTGTACTTCATTAAGATCTTTTGCTTCAGACAAATTTGTATTTTAATGAGATCTTTTGCTTCAGACAAGTTTGAACTTAAATAACATGATGATTTTTTTTTCGTCGTTCTGACCCTTATTAAACGGTGGAACATTGTTAAAGACGACCAAGAAAAATAAAATGAAACAAACAGATCACGACATTTAATACAAATAACAGATCATTTGCTATAAAGTCATGACTAGACTTCCCTCCAAGTACGCTATACTTCATAATAAATGAAAATCAATCATCTACCACCAAAATAAAAATCTTTAACTTAAGACATATTATCAGACGCAAAATATCACAAAATGCTAACACAGAATAAGAAAAAAAATATAACATCAAATCCTCAAAAACGCTGCAAAATCGAATGCTCTTGACTCAACCAACAGAAATTTCAAAATATCACAAAATGCTTACACAGAATAAGAAAAACAAATATAATCACAAATGCTTACATAGAATAAGAAAAAAAAAATATAACATCAAATCCTCAAAAAAAAAAAAAAATCGAATGCTCTTGACTCAACCACAGATTTCATGCTATAAAGTCATGACTAGACTTCCCTCCAAGTACGCTATACTTCATAATAAATGAAAATCAATCATCTACCACCAAAATAAAAATCTTTAACTTAAGACATATTATCAGACGCAAAATATCACAAAATGCTAACACAGAATAAGAAAAAAAATATAACATCAAATCCTCAAAAACGCTGCAAAATCGAATGCTCTTGACTCAACCAACAGAAATTTCAAAATATCACAAAATGCTTACACAGAATAAGAAAAACAAATATAATATCACAAAATGCTTACACAGAATAAGAAAAAAAAATATAACATCAAATCCTCAAAAAAAAAAAAAATCGAATGCTCTTGACTCAACCAACAGAAATTTCAAAATGCAACCGTCTATGGAACACATATCGGACGGCACATGAAAAATGCAAGAAACACCTGCGATGACTTAACCTTACCATTGCAGAATCAATCAGCAAAGGCCTATCTGAGAGACGAAGTACTAACCATCTGAGAGACGAGGCCCTAACGCCTCTCCATCTACTCGAATAGAACCAGAAAGGAAATGTACGAATGGGTCTGACTAAAATCATATACTATATAGCTAACGTCTCCCGTATCAGTGGTCAAAAGATCTTAGCGTCTGACAAATGACCAAGGCAAGGGGTCACAGCCGGGGGGCGGACATGAGATGAGAGGGATGATTCCTGTGGTCACTGGCCTACCCCAAGGGGGGGGGGGGGGGGGGGGGGCTATCCCACATGAAACAGAGCAAGTTACGCCGAGATATTTATTGACCAGATTTTTCTCCCAAAACCGGTCTGATCCAATAACTTAAAAGCGCCAGTCTATTCTGCGTAATCGAGCTTTCTGTAAGGTATATAATGCTGTATTAAATTCTCAGTCACGGCCCATGAGACTTTCAGCCACGGTCCGGCTGTGGGCTGCGTTGTTGGCACAGCGGTGCCAGACGCACGATAATGGCTAACTTTAACCTTAAATCAAATCAAAACTGCCGAGGTTAGGGGGCTGCAATTTGGTATGTTTGATGACTGGAGGGTGGATGATCAATATAAAAATTTGCAGCCCTCTAGCCTCAGTAGCCTTTAAGAAGGGGGGGGGGGGGGCGCAGACAGAAAAAGTGCCATCTCAATAACTTTTTTTTTTCAGAAAACTAAAACCGTTCGCTATAATTTGTTAAGGCATCACAGACTTGGAAGGAACATAAACGAATGTAAACGAACACCCACGAACAGGATAAAGCAATCGACGAGAAAAAGATAAACAGAATAAAAAGAAATGAAATAATCAGCGGGAAGGAAAAAAAAAATCAAACCTTTCTACCCGTAACGCCATTTCACGGAGGGGTGGTGTGTATTGGTGGCTATGGGTAAACGAAACCCTGAAATCGGAGAACCCCTGGCCAAACAAAACCTCACACCCCACAGTTCACCCCACCGCCAAACTCCTCCAGGCCATCAAGAAAAGGCTAAATCACCCCACCGTCTTTCTGTGATGATAATAATAATAATAATTCACCGTCTTTCTGTGATGATAATAATAATAATTAATTCACCGTCTTTCTGTGATGATAATAATAATAATAATAATTCACCGTCTTTCCGTGATGATGATAATAATAATTCACCGTCTTTCTGTGATGATGATAATAATAATAATTCACCGTCTTTCTGTGATGATGATAATAATAATAATTCACCGTCTTTCTGTGATGATGATAATAATAATAATAATAATAATAATAATAATAATAATAATAATAATAATAATTATTCAAAAATGACTCCACCAGATTTGACGATCCCCTTTGGCACGTTGCTTGCCAGTTTTAGCAACATTGAAAAATCCTTGATAAGGAAAATAGAGAAGATTCTCTACAAAATTAATGAAGCTGATGCAGCAATCCTTTTTAATAGGACTAATGATGGAGACAAATCCACAGTATGTATATGCAGGTATATCTAAATCTAAAACCTAGTTTTAAATTTAAATATGTGTACATTTACATAACTGTGGATTTGCTTCTCCACTTGACGACTCATGCTACTATGAGGATTTTTTAATAATAATAATCATAATTAACTTCAGATGAAAAAACTCCCCACTCTCTCTCTCTCTCTCCCAACGCCACTCCTCCAAGCCATCAAGAAAAGACTATAAACCACCTCACCTCTACACCTATGACAAACTTCTGTGATTATTAAGAAAACTGTAGGAGAATCTTCTAACCTTCAGGAAATTTTTAAAACTACCCCCTTCTCTCTCTCTCTATCAAATCCAAATGAAGACATTATATTTTGAATTATATATTTACCTTGTTACTAAAAAAAGAGACGAGTGGAATTCTCTCTCTCTCTCTTTGCTCGCGTATCAGCGATGCTAATCGTCAGATAAAAGCGTGAATTGGACGCTCCCGAGACCTAATTTACATGAATCCTGACGAACAGGAAATATTATCGTTTCCCTAATGGCGTCAATTTTCAATTCCTCAATAACGAACCCGTTTTTAACTCAATTAATATGAACGCAACCTGACAGTTCTCTGCACTCGCGGCTCATGCCAACTGACTACTACCATCTACTGTACAGCGAAACCTGTTTTTCACGGGCATTTCCCTGCATATTTGGGAAAATGCTACCGACTTCACATCCGTTGAGAGTGTCATTTGATCACTTCATATTCTACACAGATTTCCGACCATAAGCTACACACTTCGTACAGTTCTATGCCCAAAATCAAACTGGAAGATATATATATATAAAAAGACCCATTAACGGTTATCTACCCTCGATCTCTTAATTAACATCATTAACGCTTTAAAGGTTCCGGTTAAAAACGCATAATGATTTTTAAATGAATAGATATCATCATCATTATTATCATCTATAAAATGCTACGAAGACTTGTCATTATTTTCTTTGTCATATAAGACCGTCCATGTAGCTTATATGTGAGCATGTGTTTGTCTTTTTGTGTGTGTGTGTGTGTGTGTTCCTAGCTTTTTTTTTTTTTTTCTTATTGTAACCTACTTGCAGTCGCTATGTACCCTACGCTGTCTGGTGGGACAGTCTGGTGTGTGTATATATGTATACTATATATATATATATATATATATATATATATATATATATATATATATATATATCAATCAATTTCAAGCTACAAATGTCTTTAATATCTAAATTCACTTTACCTCCAATGATATATTTTCATATATGTACCGAAGGGGAATTTTTTTAATTGATAATAATTTCGCCCCCCCATGGGATCGAACCACCGTCCATGGACGGGGAACGAATCAGGACAGTCAGTGACGCTATCCAATCAGCCAACAGAGACGCTATAAGTTCATATCGATTCTGACTTACAAATCACCCTCGATCTGGGAGCTTTCGTAATTAGAATCGATATGAAACCCCGTCTACCATGTTGGCCAATTCGAGCGTGACAGCACGTAGCCTTTTGTTATGAATAATTATCACATCGAACCGTGATCCATTTATATATCAATTCAAGCTACAAATGTCCTTTAATATCTAAATTCACTTTACCTCCCAAATGATATATTTTTCATATATGTACCGAAGGGGAATTTTTTTAATTGATAATAATTTCGCCCCCCCATGGGATCGAACCACCGTCAAAATGGACGGGGACGAAATCAGGACAGTCAGTGACGCTATCCAATCAGCCAACAGAGACGCTATAAGTTCAATATGATTCTGACCTTACAAATCACCTCGATTCTGGGAGCTTTCGTAATTAGAATCGATATGAAACCCCGTCTACCATGTTGGCCAAATTCGAGCGTTTGACAGCACGTAGCCTTTTGTTATGAATAATTATCATCATCGAACCGTGATCCATTTATATATCAATTCAAGCTAACAAATGTCCTTTAATATCTAAATTCACTTTACCTCCCAAATGATATATTTTCATATATGTACCGAAGGGGAATTTTTTAATTGATAATTCGCCCCCCCATGGGATCGAACCACCGTCCAAATGGACGGGGACGATAGGACAGTAGTGACGCTATCCATCAGCACAGAGACTATAGTTCCATATCGGATTCTGATTACAAATCTCGGGGATCTGAAAGCTCGTATTAGGATCGATATGAAACCCCGTCTACCATGTGCCAATTCGAGTTTGAGCAGTACCTGTATGAAATAATTATCCTCGAACGTATCATTTATATATAATTCAGCTACAATATGTATTTAATATTAAATTCACTTTGACTGCTATAAAGTTCATATCGATCTGGACCTTACAAAATCACCCTGATCTGGGAGCTTTCGTAATTAGAATCGATATGAAACCCCGTCTAACCATGTTGGCCAATTTCGAGCGTTTGGACAGCACGTAAGCCTTTTCTGTTATGAATTAATTATCACATCGAACCGTGATCCATTTATATTATATCGTTCAAGCTACAAATGTCCTTTAATAATCTAAATTCACTTTACCTCCCAAATGATATATTTTCATATATGTACCGAAGGGGAATTTTTTTAATTGATAATAATTTCGCCCCCCCTATGGGATCGAACCACCGTCCAAATGGACGGGGACGAAATCAGGACAGTCAGTGACGCTATCCAATCAGCCAACAGAGACGCTATAAGTTCATATCGATTCTGACCTTACAAATCACCCTCGATCTGGGAGCTTTCGTAATTAGAAATCGATATGAAACCCCGTCTACCATGTTGGCCAATTCGAGCGTTTGACAAGCACGTAGCCTTTTGTTATGAATAATTATACACTCGAACCGTGATCCATTTATATATCAATTTCAAGCTACAAATGTCCCTTTAATATCTAAATTCACTTTACCTCCCAAATGATATATTTTCATATAGTACCGAAGGGAATTTTTTTTTAATTGGCCAACATGGTAGACGGGGTTTCATATCGATTCTAATTACGAAAGCTCCCAGATCGAGGGTGATTTGTAAGGTCAGAATCGAATTGAACTTATAGCGTCTCTGTTGGCTGATTGGATAGCGTCACTGACTGTCCTGATTTCGTCCCGTCCATTTGGACGGTGGTTCGATCCCATGGGGGGGCGAAATTATTATTATCAATTAAAAATTCCCTTCGGTACATATATGAAAATATATCATTTTGGGAGGTAAAGTGAATTTAGATATTAAAGGACATTTGTAGCTTGAATTGATATATAAATGGATCACGGTTCGATGTGATAATTATTCATAACAAAAGGCTACGTGCTGTCAAACGCTCGAATTGGCCAACATGGTAGACGGGGTTTCATATCGATTCTAATTACGAAAGCTCCAGATCGAGGGTGATTTGTAAGGTCAGAATCGATATGAAACTTATAGCGTCTCTGTTGGCTGATTGGATAGCGTCACTGACTGTCCTGATTTCGTCCCCGTCCATTTGGACGGTGGTTCGATCCCATGGGGGGGCGAAATTATTATCAATTAAAAAAATTCCCTTCGTACATATATGAAATATATCATTTGGGAGGTAAAGTGAATTTAGATATTTAAAGGACATTTGTAGCTTGAATTGATATATAAATTGGATCACGGTTCGATGTGATAATTATTCATATATATATATATATATATATATATATATATATATATATATATATATATATATATATATATATATATATACACTAGACTGTCCGTCCAGACAGCGGTATATATATATATATATATATATATATATATATATATATATATATATATATAAATACATGCATATTTGAGCACGGAGAAAAAGCCGGAACACAAGGCGTGGGAACACAGCCAAATTGATAATCAAAATACCCTGCCTAGTCAGGCGAGGTTGAATACAAAAAGGAAGAACTGCATTACTGGGATGAATGCCCCGCAGTTTGCATATAAATGAACGCTGAATAATAAATGAGGGAATCAAAACAGCCAAAGAACGCGCGCGATGTTCATTATCATGTAATGTGAAGAGATGCTTAAAATTCCTTAATAAGAAGATTTAACCTACAATGGGGACATATAAAACAAATGTGATACACTAAGTTTAAACTAAAGCAGAGGCAATCTAATTTATAGTCATTAAATAAAATACGGCCCGTCATGACTTGTACGAATCAGAAAAAGATAGTATCATAAATCAGTTCTTCTATAAAAAAAAAGAAATAAAATAAGTCGACCGTAAGATAAATATTTCAAGACGACATTAAAAAAAAATCATAATAAATATTAGACGGTATATATACTCAAAAAATGACCACCACTCATCCCTAAAAAATCAAGATGTGTTCCAAGAACATAACTGTAGATAATCTTAAGCCATTTTCCCGTGTATAACTTTATCATAATCCCAAAATATAACAATATACTCTATTTGAGCTCCTCAATACATACTGGAGATTATAATAAAAATATTCACGATGGTTGAATACTTGAAAAAAGTACCTGTTCATCTGTGAAAGAGAACGATATATACATTAGCCTACTCCAGAAACGTGTACTCCATATCCCCTACCTTGAAAGTTATCCATTTCTTCACATTCAAATCAATACAGCAATTAAAAAAAAATCACGGAAAATAAAGTTTGTTTTGTTTTGTTTGTATGGTGTTTTTACGTTGCATGGAACCTCTGGTTATTCGGCCAACGGGACCAACGGCTTTACGTGACTTCCGAACCACGTCGAGAGTGAACTTCTATCACCAGCAATACACATCTCTGACCCCTCAATGGAATGCCCGAGAATCGAACTCGCTGTCACCGAGGTGACAGGCAAAGACCATACCAACTACGCCACTGAGGCGCTGCGGAAAATAAAGTGGTTCGGCAACATTCCCACATTGCATCGTCGCCAATAAATAAGTCTCGGAATGATCATATTTTGAATGAATATTTCCCAAATGCGAATATCCGCCTAAACGATGAGGAACGTTGATAAAGGGGCGGTTTAACATGAACACCTTTTACCTCAACCCAGAGCCAATGGGTAATATCATGTCCACGAATATAAAGGGCAATATTCAGCCTATTCCTTTATACACAGGATACTCAGACCTATCATGATTTTACGGAATCAACATAAACCAATATTCATCCTATTCCTTTACACACGATACACAAACCTATCATGATTTTACGAAGTCAACATAGAACAGTATTCAGCCTAATCCTTTATACACAGACCTGTCATGATGTTACGGAATCAATATAGAACAATATACAGCTTATTCCTTCCTGAAACTGGCAGTAATGGATATCCTGATTATGTATTAGAGTGTATAAACAAGATGTTTTAGGTATGCGAATTATATTGAAATGATTTGCATCTCAAATCGTGTAGTTGAAATGTTTAAAGCAATTGTGGAAGTTCTCCTTGACTTCTGCACCGTGATTGCGAGATTCTTCCTATGAAGTTCTGTACGTTCAGTATTGGCAACACATGTGGGGCAAGGGGTAAAAGCAATGCTTATAGATCTATAGATCTTTTTCGTATCTAACGGAATAGTAATTAATAGGGCTTCGTGAGTTAAAGCAGCTCTAAGACATCCATAGGGTAAAAGTGTGTTAGTTCAATAGGGTAAAAGTGTGTTGGTTCAAAGGGTATATATACTACGAACGGCAAGTGCATCAAGACAGACGTGAGTGAGAGATCGAGTGTCAAAGGTCAACAAGATCGGGAGGTCAATGGGGGATAAATCATCCTGAAGCGGGAATAAAATTACGGCTAGACGTCACAGCCAAGGCCAAAACCGAGCCATACGACTTGAACGGAATACGGCACAATTGAGCGTCAAAAAGAAAGAAAGGAAAAAAAAAACTTCAGGATTTGACGAAACAGCTTAAAAACTATATGAAATTAATTGAATACCGAATTTTGGCCAAAGACCAAGCACTGAGACCTATAAGGTCATTCAGAGCTGAAAAAGAAACTAACAGTAAAAGGTTTGAAAGGTGAATCGGTTAGGAGAAGGTGGAAAGTAAGATGGGAGAAAGAAAATATGAAAAGAAGTATAGTAATAGGAACGAAAGGGGGTTACAGCTAGGGGCGGAAGACACTGCAAAGACCCGTAAGTAAAGCCTTACAGTGCACAGCATGAGGTGCACTGACGGCACTAGCCCCCCCTAGGGAGCTTAAAAACTGTACGAAATGGATATTCCAATCTACCGATTCCAATGAAGGCATAAAGTGCACCTTGTTAAACCGAAATATACAGTTATAAGAACCTTAAATAAAATTCTTCAGTAGCTTCCTCAAAAGCTTACGACATACACTTCAAGAACTGTTAGTGTAGACAGTTGTGAGAACATAATATTAATAAGCCGCGTCTAGACTTCAATATCCACAGACTGCCTGACGCACATAATCAGGGGAGAAAGGACAAGCAAGAGAGAAGTAGAGACAAGGAAGAGAGAGACGCAAGTTGATGCTTGTGGTTGACCCTTTGTGACCTTACTAAACACCTGGCTAATGTCATGGGTGCACTTGACCCCTGTTTCTTTGATACACGCGCACACAAACGATCTACAGACGACGTTTACAGTAAGAGAGAGAGAGAGAGAGAGAGAGAGAGAGAGAGAGAGAGAGAGAGAGAGAGAGAGAGAGAGAGAGAGAGATAAAACCCTTGATAACACACAATAACCAACACGAGCAGTTTATGAACATGAAACACAGGAGCTTATAGTTACGATACAGAGAGAGAGAGAGAGAGAGAGAGAGAGAGAGAGAGAGAGAGATCCTTGATAACACACAATAACCAAAACGAGAGCAGTTTACGATTTGATAGGAATATATGAACACAAAGCACAGGAGCTTATAGTTACAATACATCCTACGAACAATAAATGAGAGAGAGAGAGAGAGAGAGAGAGAGAGAGAGAGAGAGAGAGAGAGAGAGAGAGAGAATCCTTGACAAAAGAATGTACACAAAAGAATGTTCAACATAGAGCGAACAATTTACGATTTGATAATAATACCTATATGAACATAAAACACAGGAGCTTCAAAGTTACGATAGGTAAATCCTACGAACAATAAATGAGAGAGAGAGAGAGAGAGAGAGAGAGAGAGAGAGAGAGAGAGACTAACTTATGGTAAATTTCAAATCTTGTGGTCAATCACAAAACAGACTCCAACAGCAAATCCATCCCAACGACAAAACGAAAAGAACCTAAAACCGAGCGAGTGCCTGGCTGCCCGCAGCCTTGCTTTTTCCAGCCCAGGAATTTATCAATGGCATGAGGGCCAGACCGCGGGCCCAAGCGGAGAGAGAGAAAGAGAGAAGGCAGCGGCGTCATGACTTGTTCTGTGATAATAAGAAAGTGTTGTCACGGCCTCTTCTGTAACTGTTGTTTGTCATCTGAGTGACTTGCATAGATACTATGAATTAGCATCTACTATATCATAATACTGTATGAATTAAACAATTCATACAATCTCTGCACAAAGACCTTAATAACAGTCCGTTCTAAGAGAGAATCCAACCTTTTTTTTTGTATCAAGCATATACATTAACATCAGCTCTAGACATTCCATGTCATATTTTAATATCTACATGCAACTAAAACCTAACGCAAACATGTCCGACTCCAAAATGTAAAGATTTATAATAAATGATCTTAAAAGCAAGCTCAAAAACACTTCGTCGCTGCTATTCAACACATGCAGACGCCGAATAGTATAAGACGAACTGACAAGGTGAATGAATGAAAATAAATACAACCGAATACCCAGCCAACGCTAATACCTGCAGATCACAACTAGAAACGAATGAATGACGAGGCAATAAACGCAAAAAGTTTTCAATAAATGAGGTCGGGGTTCAGATTTTGTGAAGCCAAGCCGAATATATCCTTAAGGAATGTGTTACGTGCGTGAGTCTGTGCGTCGCTACAAGAGCGTATATACGAACGCGAGAGAGAGGGCGTAACAACAGCGATTTTCTGGACAGGTTCAACATGACGCCACTAACCGGGATTTGATGTTTATGAAGACGGACTTATCTTATCGACACCAAAACGCCTTGCATCAGAGTACGAAGAACAATAAATAGACACGATTCTAAGTTTACGCCGATGGACAAGCCTGTAATATATCCGTACACTTACAGCGTCCCTCAAGAACAATTAAAGCAAATCTAAACGTCTAGAGCGAACAAAATCTCTAACGAAATTAAATATAATTTATATATATAATTACCAATTAAGCTACATAACATAAATCAAGTTCGCAAAGCTTTGCGTAGGACCTTAACAAATCATCACCCCAAAGGAAACGAACCAAAAACACCCGAGGGAAAACCTCGCCAAACCAAAAGAGAAAAACAGGAACCCATAGGCCTAACAAACCGAGAGAAAGCAAAGGGAAAAGCAGAGGCCATAGAACATCCAGGACGACGGCGACAGTGTAAACCCGGACGCTGTCCCTTCGCCACTGAACAGCCCGAACTTTTATCCCTCAGGAATGTTGATGCCTTCATCGGCGTCTGCGTTCAGAAGCCCTTCCAGTCGACGCATGCCCAGCACTAGATCCAGCCCCCAAGACACGCAACAAGTCTGCCTACTTTCCAAGACATTCTTTCCACCATTTAGACCTACTGGAACGACGTATTTCAACGCCACTTGTTAGAAACACTGCAGTGTCTCGGCACCAGGCTAAATGCTTGGGAATGCATGCGTATCAATCATAGCAAAAGCTCCCTTAGGATAGAAAATTCGCTTTCCCGCCAAATAAGGCTGGAGAATCACACCGCCCACACAAGTTAAAGCGTTATCGGTAACCAAATGAATGACATTCCTCACGATTATTCTGCTATCACGCAGCCAAATGAAAAAGGACAGCCCATAGGAGTTAGTCAATTGAAACCACAACACATCTGAACCTCATAAGACAGTTACTTAACTTTTGGACAAACTAAATCGATAAATTACAGCTAAAAGGTAAACGTGACACACCATCCTCTGGCAACCAACCCCACCGGCATACCACCACGTGTTTTGTGACAAAAATCCAGGACAAGCATTCTCGAAAACAAACACGCCTCAAAACGGCCAGCAAACTTCATTTTACGTCCGTTTGCAAACCGTTCATTCGTGTCATCCATTAGCCTGGAGGTTTCCATGACGAGAACGAAGTGCACAATCGCCATTGCTTATCAACATAACTGACATTCCTTTCCAGAATTTTGAGGACTGGGGTCCCGTCCCACTACCCCAATCACACGAGTAACGGACAGATGCACGAATGCGCTCCCGTATCTGATGAATTCCAAAGGATTCCCTTATCCGTGCGAGCATAATTTCGTCAGTAATAGTGCCAAGCTTCTTTCGAAAAAATAACAATAATACAACAAGCAGATTCAAGTGGCCTATAAACATGCAGCTAAATACATACCGATTATGCGAGCATAAAAGAGATTATAATTCTAAAACTTGGGGCACAATTATATAATAAAATGGCTTCACCCTCAGTGGGGTATTACCTGGTCGAGACCCTCCCTTTAAATGCTGAACATCTTTGACGAAATGTGTTTTACTTTTCTCTCCCAACACAACATGCGATCCACAATAGTTGACTGACAAACTGGGTACCTAATCCAGTGCTTAGGTCTAGAGACGTGCTTCCTTCTGGACCGGTTCGAGAACCGAGGACGGGTCGTCCATTTGTAAGCTAGAGGGCGAAAAACACACAACCGTTCAGTAAATATTTTATTTACCTCAACAATGGCGATCCTCTGTAGGCGCCTGTGAAATCTCAAATCTAAACATTCCCAGAGGTTAATTATTTTTCCTGACAATTCAAGGTAAGGGATCCCCGTCACTATCGCTATCGACGGGGGGTCATAAAAGAGGGCCCGAACCCCTGGGGCAAAAAGTCACC
Source organism: Macrobrachium nipponense (assembly GCF_015104395.2). NCBI lineage: Eukaryota > Metazoa > Arthropoda > Malacostraca > Decapoda > Palaemonidae > Macrobrachium > Macrobrachium nipponense. The sequence goes on along the minus strand of NC_061098.1, from coordinate 17,804,852 downwards.
TGCTGACCTTCTCTGACCCAAGAGGGGAGATACAGTCATACCAACCTTAGTATGGATTAGGTATACAGGTATCTAGAGGACGAAACTCAAGTAACACTGACAATTAACAAAGATGAGTTGGACTTTTGGGAGGTATCCATTACAAACGCACACACACATTATATATTATATATATATTATATATAATATAATATATATATATATATATATATATATATATATATATATATATATATATACAATAAACTTTTGCACCACGCTTCTGTAAGTGTAAACACAATTTCTTGAACAATTCACCTAGACCTACCAACCATAAAATCTCGAACACGAGTCATCAATTAGTCTGATATCTCAGTCAAGAAAGATTCAGTGGCCAGTTAATAAACAGCAATGCCAGCCAGACCCATTAATCATTCACAACTCCAACAAATCTCAAAGAAAAGAATTTTCTATTCACTCGCAAAACTGTTATTCTGACCATAAAAAAGGATCTGTCATTCTCCAAGAGAAAAACAATTTGGCCTACATACGTAAAATTAACTATTAAGAAAATATTACGTCCACGTCATGTTTCTCAGTTTATTCGCCACTAAGTTACTAACAAGGTGAACTTGCAGGATGCGAGACAATAGAAAATGGACGAGGGCCCACGAACGGAGGCGTTCTTGAGTGTGAAATTCACAGTAGGTCTATAAACGTGGGGGCAGTCTGATTTATTTATTAATTACTAAAATCAGTTTACAATAGTTCGACAAGTACCTATTATGCTGAAATACCTTCTCTGAATGTGGACCAGGCATCTGAGTGACTGAAATACTAAATCTAAAATTTACTTAATCTCTGACACGTCTTTTAAGAAGTTTATTCACTGTTAAAAATGGGAACAAGCTGGGAAGAAGATTCACTGTTAAAAAGTAACAATGAATAACTAACTGACACATTAGGAAATTCGCCAGGAGTGCCCTGGACGCGACTTATTTGCTCAAGATGTGAGCTGACAAAGCCAGATCACTTGCTTGAGGGCGAGAGTAGGAGGTACTTACTTGAGGTAGTAGATTTGTCCCTGGGAAGTTCTAGCCTGCTCCCACCCTGGGGGAAGATTGCCCAGATCGTCGGACTGGTCGTAGCTCTGCTGCTTGAGGTGAGCCACTTGCTGTTGTTGCTGCTGTGCAACAGCAAAAGTTTGTTGCAGAGATGCTGGTGAAGAATGATGACGAATATGCTGTGAACCTTGTTGATTAGGAGACATGGCCCCTGAAACTCTAAACCCACCACCACCACCACCACTACCTCCGCCCACACCGCCCCCGCCGAACGTAGAGTCCGCCGACCCCTCCCGAGAGTGGGTGACGGTGGGCGCAGGGGACTGTCGGTGGGCTGGGGGCGTGAAGAAGGAGGCGGGCAAGTTACGCATCTTGAAGGGCTTCTGCAGGGGCACTTGGCTAGATGGTTTAAGTACCACCTCAAACAGTGCTTGCAACTCGCTATCGCTGTCAGCACGCACATGCACCACCTGGCTACCCCTTTGCTCCATAGAGAGGGATTCCTCGTTGTTCGGGCTTGCCATATTGGCTTAGTTGTTATTCACACTCACCGTTTCACGACGAGCCACACAACATTACTTACACCTCTCCCTCCGGCGCCTCCCCGAGAACTGAGATCGCAGGAATTGGAATGTGTCCAGTGCGCACCCGACCCGCGCAGTCACTTCCTAGTTCCGCCGATCACCAATAGGCGGCACCACCGGACGACATGTTTCTTGTGATATTTCACTCAGAATGAAAATGTCCCTGAATAAGTCATCATTTTCTACACATTCTTAAAAATGCTACCTGGAAGCACGTTAGGATTAATCTTATTTCTGTCTCCGGTCACATGACTAAAATTGACTTTACTTGAAAGGTCAGGTACAGAATAATTCGACATCAATTTCTGTAGAACTATTTTAAGGATGATCCTAACATTTTTTTTCCAAAACTAAGACATGAAAAAACAACTCTTTAAATGACTGCGGTATTGTATGATCTACATTGAATCCAATATTGTTGAAGCAATGAATCAAAAGTAATAAAAAAAAAACTTCTTAGAAAAGATAAATAAAAATTATTACACTAATTTTTTACAGTAAATGACAAGACAAAGCAGTGATCATTTTACACATTTCAAGAATCTGCTGTTTAAGTCGACAGTTTCCGCACGACTACGTTTTCTACTTATTATTTGGTTTCTCTAATTACATGTAATTATTCATTTCCTCACTATTACTCAGTCATAAGAGCGCACACACCCACGTGTGTGTGTGTATTAATATATAAATACTATTTAATATCAAATTAATTTGACCTCGGAATAGACACCGAATGCAAAAATTGTGATAAAGTCTATTACGGACAAACCGGTAAATCTCTTTCACAACGTCTCAAACAGCACCAGTATTCTGTGAGAACTGGGCAAATATCGAATGCATTATTCGTACATATAAGAGATTTAGACCATCCTATTAACTGGAGTCAAGCAAGAGCCTTAATCCCATGTAATGACACAGTTAAAAGGAATATAATTGAATCTTGTTTCATCAAGTCAAATAATGGAAATGTTCTAAATTTAAGTCTTAGTTTATTTAAACTTGATGCATTCATATAAGAGATTTAGATCATTATATTAACTGGAGTCAAGCAACGAACCTTAATCCCATGTAATGACACAGTTAAAAGGAATATCATTGAATCTTGTTTCATCAAGTCAAATAATGGAAATGTTCTAAATTTAAGTCTTAGTTTATTTAAACTTGATGCATTCACAATGAAAAAAGTTGTAGATAAATATAAGCAACAAAATTAATATACTCAGTTTTTACATGTTTTGGACTGTACAGATACTTTGTAGTTTCTGTTAGGGTTAAATTATGATTTGGTTTGTGACCGTGTGATATCCGATAATCCTGGATTATCTCTTTAACTTTTACCCTTTTGACAATTAACCATCTGGTATTCTTGATCTGTTGTTTACCTGATATCTTTCTCTTCAATTGTATTTCATTCGTTCCTTGACAATGTCTTAGTAAAGACGAAAGCGCTTGGATTTCTGACTATCATTTTCCTGTGGTATTCGCTTATTTAATATATATATATATATATATATATATATATATATATATATATATGTATACATATATATATACTATATATATATATATATATATATATATATATCACATATCCACAGGTGAAAAAATAAGAGACAGGGTGTAGTTCCTGACCGGTTTCGGCTTTATTTTCAAGCCATTGACAAAGGACTGATACATAGTATTAGAATTAACAAGTATATATACTACAGACAGTACTGACGAACATACACACAACCGTTTGAGACTGCAGATCCACCCACAGGCAGGTGTATAGCCGGGGAACGAAGATGTAAATAACTTTTTTGCCAGGTTAAATCAATTAGTACCATCGATTAAATTTTTCTATGGAAATAGAAAAAGATGAATGCCTACCCTTTTTGGATGTCCTCATACGGAGAAATAGTAGTGGGTTTAAGTATAGTGTTTACAGAAAACCTACTAATATTTCTTCCTATGTACATTTCTATTCTGGACAAAACAATAAGGTTAAAAGATCAGTGTTTGCATCCATGTTTCTAAGAGCACTACGGGTATGTAGCCCCGAATATATAGATGAGGAGATAGATAAGATTCGGAATACAGGCAAGAAACTGAAATATCCAGATAATGTACTAAAGAATGCATTAGAAGCGGCAAAAAAAGACCATGTATCAAAACCACCAAAAAAAACCTTACAACAACAAAAATTTGCTTGTACTACCTTATAATAATATGAAAGATATCCCACATCTCCTGAAGAATTTTGGTGTTAACGTAGTTTTTAAAAACAATAAAACAATGAAACAGGTACTTATTAAGAACTCCCCCGACAATGCTAAAGGATGTGTATATAAAATCCCGTGTAAGTCTTGTGACAACTTTTACATTGGTCAAACGGGGAAAGCATTGGAAAAAAGAATAGAACAACATAAACAATGTGTGAGATATGCACAGGGAAATAGTGGTATATTTGTCCATGTTAGTGAGAACAATCATGCTATTAACTGGGAAGGGGCAAAAAAGCTGGTGTGTTCTAATAATGCATTGGAAAGGAATATCATTGAATCTAGTTTTATAAAAGAAAGTTACAACAATAATATGAACATCAGTCAAGGAACATATAAACTTGATCCTTTAATATCAAAAGAAATTTGTGAACTGTTTAAATTTTAAGGTAGGCTATAGAGATATATGGAAATAGGATTATAATATTTGTAAACACAGTAAAGGGGCCAGTAGTGGTAATGAGATGTTCAACCCCGCCTCCCTGACACCTGTCAGTTGTGGACTTGTTGTCTCCTACGGTCGGTACCTTAAGCGGTAATATCCCTTGAGAATTTATTGCAAAATTTTAGACAAATGATTTTTGAAAGCCACTCCTACCTTGACACCTGCCTGTGGGTGGATCTGCAGTCTCAAACGGCTGTGTGTATGTTCGTCAGTACTGTCTCTGTAGTATCTATATACTTGTGAATTCTAATTCAAGTCCTTTGTCAATGGCTTGAAAATAAAGCCGAAACCTACACCCTGTCTCTTATTTTTCACCTGCTAAAGTGATTATAATCATATATATATATATATATATATATATATATATATATATATATATATATATACATATACATACACACACACACACACACACACACACACATATATATATATATATATATATATATATATATATATATATATATATATATCATTCGATTACAAATGTCCTTTAATATCTAAATTCGCTCTACCTCGGAATTGATATATTTTCGTATATGTACCGTAGGGAATTTTTTAGTTGATAATAATTTGTTCGTCCCCCATGGGATCGAACCACCGTCCAAGTGGACGGAACGAAATCAGGACAGACAGTGACGCTATCCAATCACCCCAATCTGTTGGCTGATTGGATAGCGTCCCTTTCTGTCCTGATTCCGTTCCCGTCCACTTGGACGGTGGTTCGATCCATGGGGGGACGAAATTAATATCAACTAAAAAATTCCCCCTTCGTTACATATATGAAAATATATCATTCCGAGGTAGAGCGAATTTAGATATTAAAGGACATTTGTAGCTCGAATGATATCTATGAATCACGGTTCGATGTGATAATTTTCATAATATATAAATATATATATCTATTATATCGTTATATTATATCTATATATATATATATATCACTATAATGGGGGTAATATCTGTCAGCCCATCTGTCATTCAATCAAGGCTAAACGGGTGGTCCGATAGGGATGAAACTTGGCAGGGTTATAGTGGGGACTCCTAAGATAGTTCATAATGGGGTTTCATCCTACCTTCCCTTCCCCTTCGGAGGGGGTGAGAAGGGATTCCCTGAAACGGAACTGGTTCTGCCTGTGAAACGAGGGTGGTTACGTCCGTAGACTTTAGTTACTTTACGAATTTATCACACAGTAGTTCCTGTATACATTATGAATTATCATTTGGAAAAGAATACTATAGAGTAAACATCAATGACATAATAGTTAAAAAAACACTTGCGAGTCACTTATATGAAGCAGCAAATAAATAAGTTTTTAATAAGGATTGGTATATTGCTAGTATATAATACCCAGCTCATCCAACGCGCATGGCAGCCGTAGGCTGGCATTGGATCACAGTAAAAACCGCTCCTGTTATACAACTTCAATATGAATAACATCAGAACTATTGACAAGAAACACTGGCAAATACGAATGATAGTTGCTCTGCTTGAGTTAATATCTTCGGTAGTTTTGCAAGAAGAATCACACAGGGAGTTTGCTTTTATAGTGTTTTTACTTTGCATGGAACCAGTGGTTATTGCTTGTTTGTTTGTATGGTGTTTTTACGTTGCATGGAACCATTGGTTAATTAGCAACTTGACCAACGGCTTTACGTGACTTCCAAACCACGTCGAGAGTGAACTTCTATCACCAGGAATACACATCTCTCACTCCTAAATGGAATGGCCGAGAATCGAACTCGCGACCCACGGGGAGTTGCGAGCCCTGACTGAATTGCGATCACAAACTGGGATCAAGGTTGCTAAACAACGGTTGTTGGACATTTGGGTGTCAGGTTTGTAGGTGAAATCAGTTGCAATTCTTACTTAACTGATTGTATAAAATGACAAATGAAACAATCATTGCTTTAACTGCAGAGGTTTATTACCAATATCTAAACGTATAAAATGTTAACTGAAACAATCACTGCTATCATTGCAGAAGTTTATTACCAATATCTAAACAAGTGAAAAACGCGCCCAAGAAACCTCAGCGCAATCGACTTTTCTGTACAGCGTATAAAGCTGTATGAACCTTTCAGCCACGGCCCAGTGGTGGCTTGTATTGTTGGCACCTATAGTGGTGCCAGACGCGCGATCATGGCTGAATGTAACCTTAAATAAATAAAGAAAATAAAAAACCACTGAGGCTATAGGGCTGCAACTCGATATGTGATGAATGGAGGGGGATGATCAACGTACCAATTTGCCGCCCTCTAGCCCCAGTAGTTTTTAAGATCCTGAGGGCGGACATCCAAGGTGATTTTGTAGTTACTCCATCGTAGATTACTCGTTAATATTCTGTTGGATGTTTTGCGCCGAAAGATTAAGATATTGAAGGCATTAATTAAGTGCAAATCGTCAGGTTTGGTTATCTAGAAAAGTAAGTCCCTTACTTCAGAGTATGTTATAACTTACATTTCTTTTACATTGTTTCCTTTTTCCACCTTTTTATAATGCTATTAATTTTCCTTACAAGGTAAGGCAGTGTTTATTATTTGGCAAAGGGGTTTTAATGACCTCATGCCCTTGCTTCATCAACCTAAGTTATTGGCGGTGGGCCTCGCCTTTGACTAAAAAGTCCACCTGCAAGACAGCAGTTTAAACAGTTATTGGTGGTGGGCCTAGCCTTTTACAAAGAAGTAAGACTGGAAGGCAGCAGTTTCCAAAGTTATTGTGGTGGGCCTCACCTTTGACTAAAAAGTCCAACTTTAAGGCAGCAGTTTCCACAGGGGATTGGCAGTGGGCAATAGCCTTTGGCTAGTAAGACTGCAAGGCAGCAGTTTCCACAGTTATTGGTGGGGGACTCAAAACCGTTTTACTAAAAAGAGAACTGCAAGGCAGCAGTTTCCACAGTTATTGGCAGTGGGCCTAGCCTTTGGCTAAAAAAGTAAGACTGCAAGGCAGCAGTTTCCACAGTTTATTGGTGGTGGGACTCACCTTTACTAAAAAGTAAAGACTGCAAGGGCAGCAGTTTCCACAGTTGTTGGCAATTGGGGGCCTAGCCTTTGACTAAAAATAAAAGTAGACTGCAAGGCAGCAGTTTCCAGAGTTATTGGTGGTGGGTCTCGCCTTTGACTAAAATGTCCACCTGCAAGGCAGAAGTTTCCACACTTACTGGCAGTGGGCCTAGCCTTTTACTAAAAAGTAAGACTGCAAGGCAGCAGTTTCCACAGTTATTGACGGTGGGCCTAGCCTTTGACTAAAAAGTAAGACTGGCAGCAGTTTCCACAGTTATTGGCTGTGGGCCTAGCCTTTTACTACAAAGTAGACTGCAAGGGAGCAGTTTCCACGGTTATTGGCGGTGGGCCTAGCCTTTGACTAAAAAGCAAGACTGCAAGGCAGCAGTTTCCACAGTTATTGGCGGTGGGCCTAGCCTTTGACTAAAAAGTAAGACTGCAAGGTAGCAGTTTCCACAGTTATTGGTGGTGGGCCTAGCCTTTGACTAAAAAGTAAGACTGCAAGGCAGCAGTTTCCACAGTTATTGGCGGTGGGACTCACCTTTTACTAAAAAGTAAGACTGCAAGGTAGCAGTTTCCACAGTTATTGGTGGTGGGACTCACCTTTGACTAAAAAGTAAGACTGCAAGGCAGCAGATTCTACAGTTATTGGTGGTGGGACTCACCTTTGACTAAAAAGTAAGACTGCAAGGCAGCAGTTTCCACAGTTATTGGTGGTGGGACTCACCTTTTACTAAAAAGTAAGACTGCAAGGCAGCAGTTTCCACAGTTATTGGTGGTGGGACTCACCTTTTACTAAAAAGTAAGACTGCAATGCAACAGTTTCCACAGTTATTGTGGTGGGCCTCGCCTTTGACTAAAAAGTCCACCTGCAAGGCAGCAGTTTCCACAGTTATTGGCGGTGGGCCTTACCTTTGACTAAAAAGTAGTTCCTCGCTGGACGAGTGGTTTTCACACTCGGTTGCCAATCTGGTGGTCCGTAGTTCGAATCAAGGTTTGGCCATCGCGGAATCAGAGGAATTTATTTCTGGTGATAGAAATTCATTTCTCGACATAGTGTGGTTCGGATCCCACAATAAGCTGTAGGTCCCGTTACTAGGAAACCAATTTATTCCTAGCCACATAAAAATATCTAATCCTTCGGGCCAGCCCTAGGAGAGCTGTTAATCAGTTCAGTGGTCTGATAAAACTACGATATACGTAA